>NW_027489002.1:0-154754 GCF_050948215.1 Halictus rubicundus | reverse complement strand
GGATAGAGTATAGAATAAGGTAGAGGATAGGATAGGATAGAGGATATAATAGGATAGAGGATAGGATAGGATAGAGGATAGGATAGGAAAGGGGATAGGATAGGGATAGGAGGATAGGAGAGGTAGGATAGAGGATAGGATAGCATAGATTATAGGATAGGATAGAGGATAGGATGGGATAGAGGATACGATATGATAGAGGATAGGATAGGATAGACGATAGGATAGGATAGGATAGAGGATAGGATAGGATAGAGGATAGGATAGGATGGAGGATAGGATAGCATAGAGTATACGATAGAGGATTGGATATGATAGAGGATAGGATTGAGGATACGATAGAGGATAGGATAGAGGATAGGATAAGATAGAGGATAGGATAGGATAGTGGATATGATAGGATAGATGATCGGATAGAGGATAGGATAGGATAGAGGATAGGATTGGAAAGAGGGTAGGATAGGATTGAGGATAGGATAGGATAGAGGATAGGATTGAGGATAGGATAGAGGATAGGATAGAGGATAGGATAGGATAGAGGATAGGATAGGATAAAGGAGAGGATAGGATAGAGGATAGGATAGGATAGAGGATAGGATAGGATAGAGGATAGGATAGGATACAGGATAGGATAGGATAGAGGATAGGATAGAGGATAGGATAGAGGATAGGATAGGATAGAGGATAGGATAGGATAGAGGATAGGATGGGATAGAGGATAGGATAGTATAGAGGATAGAATAGGATAGAGGATAGGGTAGGATAGAGGATAGGATAGGATAGAGGATAGGATAGGATAGAGGATAGGATAGGATAGGATAGAGGATAGGATAGGATAGAGGCTATAATAGGATTGAGGAAAGGATAGGATAGAGGATAGGATAGGATAGAGGATAGGATAGGATAGAGTATACGATAGAGGATTGGATATGATAGAGGATAGGATTGAGGATACGATAGAGGATAGGATAGAGGATAGGATAAGATAGAGGATAGGATAGGATAGAGGATATGATAGGATAGATGATCGGATAGAGGATAGGATAGGATAGAGGATAGGATTGGAAAGAGGGTAGGATAGGATAGAGGATAGGATAGGATAGAGGATATGATAAGATAGATGATCGGATAGAGTATAGAATAAGGTAGAGGATAGGATAGGATAGAGGATATAATAGGATAGAGGATAGGATAGGATAGAGGATAGGATAGGAAAGGGGATAGGATAGGATAGAGGATAGGATAGGATAGAGGATAGCATAGATTATAGGATAGGATAGAGGATAGGATGGGATAGAGGATAGGATATGATAGAGGATAGGATAGGATAGAGGATAGGATAGGATAGGATAGAGGATAGGATAGGATAGAGGATAGGATAGGATAGAGGATGGGATAGAGGATAGGATAGGATAGAGGATAGGATAGGATAGAGGATAGGATGGGATAGAGGATAGGATAGGATAGAGGATAGAATAGGATAGAGGATAGGGTAGGATAAAGGATAGGATAGGGATAGAGGATAGGATAGGATAGAGGATAGGATAGGATAGGATAGAGGATAGGATAGGATAGAGGATATAATAGGATTGAGGAAAGGATAGGATAGAGGATAGGATAGGATAGAGGATAGGATAGGATAGAGTATACGATAGAGGATTGGATATGATAGAGGATAGGATTGAGGATAGGATAGAGGATAGGGTAGGATAGAGGATAGGATAGGGATAGAGGATAGGATAGGATAGAGGATAGGATAGGATAGGATAGAGGATAGGATAGGATAGAGGATATAATAGGATTGAGGAAAGGATAGGATAGAGGATAGGATAGGATAGAGGATAGGATAGGATAGAGTATACGATAGAGGATTGGATATGATAGAGGATAGGATTGAGGATACGATAGAGGATAGGATAGAGGATAGGATAAGATAGAGGATAGGATAGGATAGAGGATATGATAGGATAGATGATCGGATAGAGGATAGGATAGGATAGAGGATAGGATTGGAAAGAGGGTAGGATAGGATAGAGGATAGGATAGGATAGAGGATATGATAGGATAGATGATCGGATAGAGTATAGAATAAGGTAGAGGATAGGATAGGATAGAGGATATAATAGGATAGAGGATAGGATAGGATAGAGGATAGGATAGGAAAGGGGATAGGATAGGATAGAGGATAGGATAGGATAGAGGATAGCATAGATTATAGGATAGGATAGAGGATAGGATGGGATAGAGGATAGGATATGATAGAGGATAGGATAGGATAGAGGATAGGATAGGATAGGATAGAGGATAGGATAGGATAGAGGATAGGATAGGATAGAGGATAGGATAGCATAGAGTATACGATAGAGGATTGGATATGATAGAGGATAGGATTGAGGATACGATAGAGGATAGGATAGAGGATAGGATAAGATAGAGGATAGGATAGGATAGTGGATATGATAGGATAGATGATCGGATAGAGGATAGGATAGGATAGAGGATAGGATTGGAAAGAGGGTAGGATAGGATTGAGGATAGGATAGGATAGAGGATAGGATTGAGGATAGGATAGGATAGAGGATAGGATTGAGGATAGGATAGAGGATAGGATAGAGGATAGGATAGGATAGAGGATAGGATAGGATAAAGGAGAGGATAGGATAGAGGATAGGATAGGATAGGATAGAGGATAGGATAGGATAGAGGATAGGATAGGATAGAGGATAGGATAGGATAGGATAGACGATAGGATAGGATAGAGGATAGGGTAGGATAGAGGATGGGATAGAGGATAGGATAGGATAGAGGATAGGAATAGGATAGAGGATAGGATGGGATAGAGGATAGGATAGGATAGAGGATAGAATAGGATAGAGGATAGGGGTAGGATAGAGGATAGGATAAGATAGAGGATAGGATAGGATAGAGGATAGGATAGGATAGGATAGAGGATAGGATAGGATAGAGGATATAATAGGATTGAGGAAAGGATAGGATAGAGGATAGGATAGGATAGAGGATAGGATAGGATAGAGTATACGATAGAGTATTGGATTTGATAGAGGATAGGATTGAGGATACGATAGAGGATAGGATAGAGGATAGGATAAGATAGAGGATAGGATAGGATAGAGGATATGATAGGATAGATGATCGGATAGATAGGATAGGATAGGATAGGAGGATAGAGGAGGATAGGATAGGATAGAGGATAGGATAGGATAGAGGATAGGATAGAGATAGGATAGGATAGAGGATAGGATAGGATAGAGGATAGAATAGGATAGAGGATAGGATAGGATAGAGGAGGATAGGATAGAGATCGGATAGAGATAGGATAGGATAGAGGATAGGATAGGATAGAGGATAGTATATGATAGAGGATAGGATAGAGGATAGAGGATAGGATAGGATAGAGGATAGGATAGGATAGAGGATAGGATAGGAGAGGATAGGAATAGGATAGGATAGAGGATAGAGGATAGGATAGAGGATAGGATAGGATAGAGAGGATAGGGATTAGGATAAGAGGATAGGATAGGATAGGATAGGATAGAGGATAGGATGGATAGAGGAAAGTATAGGATAGGATAGGATAGGATAGGATAGAGGATAGGAAAGGATAGAGGATAGAGGATAGAGGAGAGATAGGATAGAGGATAGGATAGGATTCAGGATAGGATAGGATAGAGGATAGGATAGAGGATAGGATAGGATAGAGGATAGAGGATAGGATAGAGGATAGGATAGGATAGGAAGGATAGATTAGGATAGGTATAGGATAGTAGGATAGAGGATAGGATAGGATAGGAGGATAGGTACTAGGATAGAGCACTTCTCGGCACTGCACCTCTTCACTTCAATAGGATCGGATCGACTTCATAGCTCTTCACGTCACTTCACTCGCAGTCTCAGGATAGGATAGGATAGAGATAGGATAGGATTGAGGATAGGATAGCGTCAGGATAGATAGGAAGAGGTAGGATAGGATAGAGGATAGGATAGGATAGGAGGATCGATAGGATCACTGGCACTTGGGATAGATAGGATAGGTAGGATAGGATAGAGGATAGATAGGATAGGAGGATAGGATAGGTATAGTAGATTATAGGATAGGATAGAGATTAGGATAGGATGACGTAGGCATCTTCACTTCACTTACACGGATAGGATAGGATAGAGGATAGGATAGGATAGGATAGGATAGGAGGATAGCACTTCACTTCACTCTGCACTTCAGCTTCACTCGGCACTTCACTTCAAGCTTCACGCACGGCCCTCTGCACGTCTTGACGTTCACTTCACGCTTCACTGCACTTCACTCGTCACTTCACTTCAGTTCTGCACGTCACTTCACTCTCCACTTCACGTCACGCGTCACACCACTGCATTCTTCCCTTCACTTCACTCGGTCAAGTCACATGCACTCTTCACTGCAGGATTCACCTGCTTCACGAGATCACTGATCGACTCTTCACTGCACTTCACGCTGTCACAGCACGTCACTTCACTGCACGTCGGCAGCTTCACTTCACTCTGCACTTCTTCACTCTTCACGTCACTGCACGCTGCACTTCACTGCACTCGTGCACTTCACGTCACTTCTCACTGCTCGTTCACTTCACTTCACTCTTGCACTTCACTTCACTGCTTCACTCCACGCTAGCACTTCACGTGCACTCTTCACTGCATTGCACTCTTCACTGCACATCAGCTCGTCAGCTGTCACTTCACTCTTCACTTCACTGCACGTCACGCTTCACTTCACTGCACTCTTCACGTCACGTGCCCTTTCACTGCACTTCACTCTTCACGTCACTTCACGCTGTCACTCCACGTCACACTCTTCACTTCATTGTCACTCTCACTTCCATCACTCTTCACTTCACTTCCACTCTGCACTTGCACGTTCACTGCACGCTTCACTTCACTTCACGCGTCACTTCACTTCACTCGCATTTCACTCTTCACTTCACGTCACTCTTCACTTCACTTCACTCTTCACGTTCACTTCCCTTTTCACTTCACTTCACGCTTCACGTCACTGCACTCTTCACTCCACGCAACACTTCACTTCACTCTGTCACTTCAGTTCACTCTGCACTTCACTTCACGCTGCACTTCACGTCACTCTTCACGTCACTTCACTCTTCACTTCACTTCACACTGCACTTCACTGTCACCCTTCACTTGCACTTCACGTTGCACCACACTTCACTCTTCACTTCACTTCACTCTTCACTTCACTTCACTCGCCACTTCACTTCACTCGTCACACCACTTCAATCTTCCCTTGCACTTCACTCTTCACTGCACTTCACTCTTCACTGTCACTTCACTCTCTGTCACTTCACTTCAATCGTCACTTCACTTCCCTCTTCACTTCACGTGCCCTCTGTACTTCACTTCACTCTTCACGTCACGTCACTCTTCACTTCACTTCATTCTTCACTGTCACTTCACTCTCCACGTCACTGCACTCTTCACACCACGTCAAGTCTTCCCTTCACTTCACTGCTTCAATTCACATCACTCTTCACTTCAAGCTGCACCTCACGCGTCACTTCACTGCTTCACGTCACCTCACTCTTCACTTCACTTCACTCGTCACTTCACTTGCACTCTCTCACTTCACTGCACTCTTCACTTCACTTCACTCTTCACTTCACGTCTCTCTTCACTTCACTCTTCGTCACTTCACTTCACTTCACTGCCTTCACTTCACGTCACTTCACGTCACTTCACTCTTCACGTCAAGCTTCACTTCACTCTTCACGTCACGTCACTCTTCACTTCACTTCACTCTGCACTTCACGTCACTCTTCACTTCACTTCACTGCACTCTTTCACTGTCACTTCACTCTTCACTTCACTGCCCTTGTCACGTGCACTCTTCACTGCACTTCACTCTTCACTCCACTCAACACTTCACTTCACTCTTCACTTCATTTGCACTCTTCACTTCACATCACGCTGTCACTTCACTTCACTCTTCACTTCACTGCACTTCACTCTTCACTGTCACTGTCACTCTTCACTTCACTGTCACTCTTCAGTTCACTCGTCACTTCACTGCACTCTGTCACTGTCACTGTCACTCTTCACTTCACTTCCCTTTCACTTCACTGTCACTCTTCACTTCACTTCACTCTTCACTCCACTCAACACTTCACTTCACTGCTTCACTTCATTTCACTCTTCACTTCACTGTCACTCTTCACTGTCACTTCACTCTTCACTTCAATTCCCTCTTTACTTCACTTCAATCTTCACTTCACTTCACTCTTCACTGTCAATCTTCACTGGCACTCTTCACTTCACTCTTCACTTCACGTCACGCTTCACTTCACTTCACCCTTCTCGTCCCGTCACTCGTCACTTCACTCACTCTTCACTTCACTGCACTCGTCACTTCACTTCACCCTGCACTTCACTTCACTCGTCACTTCACGCTTCACGTCACTCGTCACTCACTTCACTCTGTCACTTCACTTCACTCTTCACTTCATGGCACTCTTCACGTCACGTACACTCTTCACTCCACTTCACTCTTCACTGTGACGTCACTCGTCACTTCACTTCACTCTTCACTTCACTGTCACGCTTCACTTCACTTCACTGCACTCGTTCACTTCACTGTCACTGCTTCACACCACTTCAATCTTCCCGTCACTTCACTCTGCACTTCACTTCACTCTTCACTTCACTTCACTCTACACCTCACTCTGTCAATTGCACATCACTCTGCACTTCAATCTTCACCTCACTCTGCACTTCACTCTTCACTTCACCTCACGCGTCACTTCACTTCACGCTTCACATCACTTCACTCATCACTGTCACTCTTCACTGCACTTCACTCTTCACTTCAATTCCCTGCTTGACTTACGTTCACGCTTCACTGCACTCACTCGTCACATCACGTCACTCATCACTGCACTCTACACTCCACCTTACTCTGTCACGTCACTTCACTCGTGCACACCACGTCACTCTTCACTTCACTGTCACTCTTCACTTCACTTCCCTGTTGCACGTTCACTGCACTCTGTCACGTCACGTCACTCGTCACTCCACTCAACACTTCACGTCACTCTTCACTGTCATTCACTCTTCACGTCACATCACTCTTCACTTCACTTCACTCTTCACTGTCACTTCACGTCACTCTTCACTGCACGTCACTCTTCACTTCACTTCACTCTTCAGTTCACTCGTCACTTCACTTCACTCTTCACTGCACTTCACGCTTCACTTCAGTTCACTCTTCACTTCACTTCACTCTTCACTCCACTTCACTCGTCACTTTACTTCACCCTTCACGTCACTTCACTCTTCACTTCACTTCACTCTTCACTTCACGTCACTTCACTCTTCACTTCACTTCACGCTGCACACCACTGCAATCTTCCCTGTCACTTCACTCGTCACTTCACGTCACTCTTCACTTCACTTCACTCTACACCGCACTCTTCAATTCACATCACTCGTTCACTTCAATCTGCACTTCACTCTTCACTGTACTTGCACTCTTCACTTCACTTCACTCGTCACTGTCACGTCACTCTTCACTTCACTTCACTGTCACTCTTCACGTCACTTCACTCTTCACACCACTTCAATCTTCCCTTCACTTCACTCTGCACTTCACGTCACTCGGTCACGTCACTGTCACTCTACACCTCACTCTTCAATTCACAGCACTCTTGCACTTCAATCTGCACCTGCACTCTTCACTTCACTCTTCACTGCACCTCACTCTTCACGTCACTTCACTCTTCACATCACTTCACTCATCACTGTCACGCTTCACTGCACTTCACTCTTCACTGTCAATGTCCCTCTTGTACGTCACTTCACTCGTCACTTCACTTCACTCGTCACAGCACTTGCACGCATCACTTCACTCTACACTCCAGCCTTACTCTGTCACTTCACTTCACGCTGCACACCACGTCACTCTGCACTTCACGGTCACGCTCTCTGCACGTCACGTCCCGTTCACTTCACGGCACTCTGTCACTTCACTTCACGCTTCACGCCACTCAACACTTCACGTGCACTCTTCACTTCATTTCACTCGTCACTCACAGCACGCTTCACTTCACTTCACTCGTCACTTCACTTCACTGTCACTCTTCACTGCACGTCACTCTTCACTGCACTTCACTCTGTCACTTCACTCCACTCTACACCTCACTCTTCAATTCACAGCACTCTTCACTTCAATCTGTCACCTCACTCGTGCACTGCACGCGTCACTTCACTCTCACTCTTCACGTCACGTCACTATTCACATCACTGCACTCATCACTTCACTCTTCACTTCACTTCACTCGTCACGTCAATTCCCTCTTGACTTCACTTCAATCGTCACTTCACTTCACTCGTGCACTTCAATCTTCACTTCACTTCACGCTTCACTTCAATCTTCACTTCACTCTTCACTTCACTCTTCACTTCACTGCACTCTTCACGTCACTGCACCCTTCTCTTCACTTCACTCTGCACTTCACTTCACTTCACTCTTCACTTCACTCACGTCACTTCACTTCACTCTGCACTTCACTTCACTTCACTCTTCACTTCACTTCACGCTTCACTTTACTTCACTCTTCATTGCACGCTTCACTTCACTTCACTCGTCACTTCACGTCACTCTGTCACTTCATGTCACTCTTCACTTCACTTCACTCTGTCACTCCACTTCACTCTTCACTTGTACTTCACTCTTCACTTCACCTCACTCTGCACTTGCACTTCACTCTTCACTTCACGTCACTTCACTCTTCACTTTCACTTCACTCTTCACACCACTTCAATCTGTCCCTTCACTTCACTCTTCACTTCACTGCACTCTTCACGTCACTGTCACTCTACACCTCACTCTACAATTCAAATTCACTCTGCACTTCAATCGTCACCTCACTCTTCACTTCACTCTTCACTTCACCTCACCCTTCACTTCACTTCACTCTTCACATCACTTCACTCATCACTTCACTCCTCACTGCACGTCACTCTTCACGTCAAGTGCCCTCTGGACTTCACTTCACTCTGTCACTCCACTTCACTCTTCACTTCACTTCACTCTTCACTTCACGTCACTCTTCACTGCACTCCGCACGTTCACTTCACTCTTCACTTCACTTCACTCTTCACTCCACTTCACTCTTCACTTCACTTCACTCTTCACTTCACTGCACTCTCCACTTCACTCCGCACTGCACTGTCACTCTGCACTTCACGTTCACTCTTCACGTACACATCACTCTGCACTTCACTCCCCTCTTCACGTCACTGCAATCTTCACTTCACTTCACTCTGCACTTCAATCTTCACTTCACGTCTTCACTGCCCTCTGCACGTCACTCTTCACTTCACTGCACTCTTCACTTCACTTCACCCTTCACTTCACTTCACTTCACTCTGCACTTCCCTTCACTCTTCACTTCACTTCACTCTTCACTTCAAGTTCACTCTTCCCTACACTTCACCCTGTCACTTCACTTCACTCTTCACTCTTCACTCGGCACGCGTCACTCTTCACTCTTCACTTCACTTCACTCGTCACGTCACTTCACTCTTCACTGTCACTTCACTTCACTCTTCACTTCACTGTCACTCTTCACTTCACTGTCACTCGTTCATTTCAATTCACTCGTCACTGTCACTCTTCACTTCACTGTCACTCTTGCACTTCACGTTCACACTTCACGTCACTTCACCCTTCACTTCACTTCACTTGGTCACCACACTTCACTCTTCACTTCACTTCACGCTTCACTTCACTTCACTCTCCACTTCACTTCACTCTTCACACCACTTCAATCTTCCCTTCACTTCACTCTTCACTTCACTTCACTCTTCACTTCACTGTCACTCTTCACTTCACTGTAATCTTCACTCACTTCCCTCTGTCACTTCACTTCCCTCTGTTACTTCACTTCACTCTTCACTTCACTGTCACTCTTCACTTCACTTCAGTCTACACCTCACTCTTCAATTCACATCACTCTTCACGTCAATCTTCACCTCACTCTGTCACGTGCACTCTTCACTTCACCTCACTCTTCACTTCACTTCACTCTTCACATCACTTCACTCATCACTTCACTCGGTCACTGCACTTCACTCTTCACTTCAAGTGCCCTCTTGTACTTCACACCACACACACCCCCCCCCCCCCGCTGCTTCTGCGGCCCCGCTCGCTCAACACACCACCCCACAAACCCCACCACACCACACACCACACCACACCACTCACCTCACCACACACCACACCACACCACACACCACACCACACCACACACATCACCACACCACTCACCACTCCACACACGACACCACCCACCACACCACACACCACACCCACCACACACGACACCACCCACCACACCACACCACACACCACTCCACACCACACACCACACCTCCCCACAAACCACACCACTCCACAGACCACACCACACCTCCCCCCACACCACTCCTCACTCCACACCTCACCACTCACCTCACCACTCCTCACACCTCCTAACCACCCACCACAACTCACCACACACCACACCACAACACACTCCACACCACACCACACACCACCACACCACTCACCTCACATACACCCCACACCACACCACACCAGTACACCACACCACTCCACACTCCTCACCAATCCACTCCACTCCACACCTCACTCCACTCCACACACCACTCCCCTCCCACACCAATCCTCACCACTCACCTCTCCACTCCTCACTCCTCACCTCTCCACACCTCACACCACTCCTCACCTCACTCCTCACCAATCCACTACCTCACTACCTCACTCCACATCCACTCCACTCACCTATCCTCACCAGTCACCACTACTATCCACTCTCCACTATCCACTCACTCTACCACTCCTCTATCCAATCCTACCTCAATCCTATCCTCACCTCATCCAATCCTATCCTCACCAATCCTCTTCCTCTCCTCTATCCTATCCACTATCCAATCCTCTCTCACCTATCCAACCTCTCCTCACATCCTATCCAATCCTCATCCTATCCTATCCTCTATCAATCAATCCTCTATCACTATCTCTCCTCTATCCAATCCTATCCTCAATCCTATCCTAACTCTCTCTAACTCTATCCTATCTAACCTCTATCCTATCCTATCCTCTATCCTATCTATCCTCTATCCTATCCTAACCTCTATCCTAACCTATCTTCTATCCGATCCTCTATCCTATCCTATCCTCTATCCTATCCTATCCTCTATCCTATTCTATCCTCTATCCTATCCTACCCTCTTTCCAATCCTATCCTCTATCCTATCCTATCTTCTATCCGATCATCTATCCTATCATATCCTCTATCCTATCCTATCCTGTATCTTATCCTATCCTCTATCCTATCCTCTATCGTATCCTCAATCCTATCCTCTATCAAATCCAATACTCTATCGTATACTCTATCCTATCCTATCCTCTATCCTATCCTATCCTCTATCCTATCCTTTCCTCAATCCTATTATATCCTCTATCCTATCCTATCCTCTATCCTATCCTATCCTATCCTCTATCCTATCCTATCCTCTATCTTATCCTATCCTCTATCCTACCCTATCCTCTATCCTATTCTATCCTCTATCCTATCCTATCCTCTATCCCATCCTATCCTCTATCCTATCCTATCCTCTATCCTATCCTATCCTCTATCCCATCCTCTATCCTACCCTATCCTCTATCCTATCCTATCCTCTATCCTATCCTATCCTATCCTCTATCCTATCCTATCCTCTATCCTATCCTATCCTCTATCCTATCCTATCCTATCCTCTATCCTATCCTCTCCTTTATCCTATCCTATCCTCTATCCTATCCTATCCTCTATCCTATCCTCTATCCTATCCTCAATCCTATCCTCTATCCTATCCTATCCTCAATCCTATCCTCTATCCTATCCTATCCTCAATCCTATCCTACCCTCTTTCCAATCCTATCCTCTATCCTATCCTATCCTCTATCCGATCATCTATCCTATCATATCCACTATCCTATCCTATCCTCTATCTTATCCTATCCTCTATCCTATCCTCTATCGTATCCTCAATCCTATCCTCTATCATATCCAATCCTCTATCGTATACTCTATGCTATCCTATCCTCTATCCTATCCTATCCTCTATCCTATCCTATCCTCTATCCTATCCTATCCTATCCTCTATCCTATCCTATCCTCTATCATATCCTATCCTCTATCCCATCCTATCCTCTATCCTATCCTATAATCTATGCTATCCTCTATCCTATCCTATCCTCTATCCTATCCTATCCCCTTTCCTATCCTATCCTCTATCCTATCCTATCCTCTATCCTATTATATCCTCTATCCTATCCTATCCTCTACCTTATTCTATACTCTATCCGATCATCTATCCTATCATATCCTCTATCCTATCCTATCCTCTATCCTATCCTACCCTCTTTCCAATCCTATCCTCTATCCTATCCTATCCTCTATCCGATCATCTATCCTATCATATCCTCTATCCTATCCTATCCTCTATCTTATCCTATCCTCTATCCTATCCTCTATCGTATCCTCAATCCTATCCTCTATCATATCCAATCCTCTATCGTATACTCTATCCTATCCTATCCTCTATCCTATCCTATCCTCTATCCTATCCTTTCCTCAATCCTATTATATCCTCTATCCTATCCTATCCTCTATCCTATCCTATCCTATCCTCTATCCTATCCTATCCTCTATCCTATCCTATCCTCTATCCTACCCTATCCTCTATCCTATCCTCAATCCTATCCTCTATCATATCCAATCCTCTATCGTATACTCTATCCTATCCTATCCTCTATCCTATCCTATCCTCTATCCTATCCTTTCCTCAATCCTATTATATCCTCTATCCTATCCTATCCTCTATCCTATCCTATCCTATCCTCTATCCTATCCTATCCTCTATCCTATCCTATCCTTTATCCTACCCTATCCTCTATCCTATTCTATCCTCTATCCTATCCTATCCTCTATCCCATCCTATCCTCTATCCTATCCTATCCTCTATCCTATCCTATCCTCTATCCCATCCTCTATCCTATCCTATCCTCTATCCTATCCTATCCTCTATCCTATCCTATCCTATCCTCTATCCTATCCTATCCTCTATCATATCCTATCCTCTATCCCATCCTATCCTCTATCCTATCCTATAATCTATGCTATCCTCTATCCTATCCTATCCTCTATCCTATCCTATCCCCTTTCCTATCCTATCCTCTATCCTATCCTATCCTCTATCCTATTATATCCTCTATCCTATCCTATCCTCTACCTTATTCTATACTCTATCCGATCATCTATCCTATCATATCCTCTATCCTATCCTATCCTCTATCCTATCCTACCCTCTTTCCAATCCTATCCTCTATCCTATCCTATCCTCTATCCGATCATCTATCCTATCATATCCTCTATCCTATCCTATCCTCTATCTTATCCTATCCTCTATCCTATCCTCTATCGTATCCTCAATCCTATCCTCTATCATATCCAATCCTCTATCGTATACTCTATCCTATCCTATCCTCTATCCTATCCTATCCTCTATCCTATCCTTTCCTCAATCCTATTATAGCCTCTATCCTATCCTATCCTCTATCCTATCCTATCCTATCCTCTATCCTATCCTATCCTCTATCCTATCCTATCCTCTATCCTACCCTATCCTCTATCCTATTCTATCCTCTATACTATCCTATCCTCTATCCCATCCTATCCTCTATCCTATCCTATCCTCTATCCTATCCTATCCTCTATCCTATCCTCTATCCTATCCTCTATCCTATCCTATCCTGTATCCTATCCTATCCTCTATCCTATCCTATCCTCTATCCTATCCTATCCTCTATCCTGTCCTCTCCTTTATCCTATCCTATCCTCTATCCTATCCTATCCTCTATCCTATCCTCTATCCTATCCTCAATCCTATCCTCTATCCTATCCTATCCTCAATCCTATCCTACCCTCTTTCCAATCCTATCCTCTATCCTATCCTATCCTCTATCCTATCCTATCCTCTATCCCATCCTATCCTCTATCCTATCCTATAATCTATGCTATCCTCTATCCTATCCTATCCTCTATCCTATCCTATCCCCTTTCCTATCCTATCCTCTATCCTATCCTATCCTCTATCCTATCCTATCCTCTATCCCATCCTCTATCCTATCCTATCCTCTATCCTATCCTATCCTCTATCCTATCCTATCCTATCCTCTATCCTATCCTATCCTCTATCATATCCTATCCTCTATCCCATCCTATCCTCTATCCTATCCTATAATCTATGCTATCCTCTATCCTATCCTATCCTCTATCCTATCCTATCCCCTTTCCTATCCTATCCTCTATCCTATCCTATCCTCTATCCTATCCTATCCTATCCTCTATCCTATCCTATCCTCTATCATATCCTATCCTCTATCCCATCCTATCCTCTATCCTATCCTATAATCTATGCTATCCTCTATCCTATCCTATCCTCTATCCTATCCTATCCCCTTTCCTATCCTATCCTCTATCCTATCCTATCCTCTATCCTATCCTATCCTCTATCCTATCCTATCCTCTATCCTATCCTATCCTCTATCCGATCATCTATCCTATCATATCCTCTATCCTATCCTATCCTCTATCTTATCCTATCCTCTATCCTATCCTCTATCGTATCCTCAATCCTATCCTCTATCATATCCAATCCTCTATCCTATCCTTTCCTCAATCCTATTATATCCTCTATCCTATCCTATTCTCTATCCTATCCTATCCTCCATCCTATCCTATCCTCTATCCTATCCTATCCTCTATCCTATCCTACCCTCTTTCCTATCCTATCCTCTGTCCTATCCTATCCTCAATCCTATCCTATCCTCTATCCTATCCTATCCTCTATCCTATCCTATCCTCTATCCTATCCTTTCCTCAATCCTATTATATCCTCTATCCTATCCTATTCTCTATCCTATCCTATCCTCTATCCTATCCTATCCTCTATCCTATATTATCCCCTATCCTATCCTATCCTGTATCCTATCCTATCCTATATCCTATCCTATCCTCTATCCTATCCTATCCTCTATCCTATCCTATCCTCTATCCTATCCTATCCTCTATCCCATCCTATCCTCTATCCTATCCTATAATCTATGCTATCCTCTATCCTATCCTATCCTCTATCCTATCCTATCCCCTTTCCTATCCTATCCTCTATCCTATCCTATCCTCTATCCTATCCTATCCTCTATCCCATCCTCTATCCTATCCTATCCTCTATCCTATCCTATCCTCTATCCTATCCTATCCTATCCTCTATCCTATCCTATCCTCTATCATATCCTATCCTCTATCCCATCCTATCCTCTATCCTATCCTATAATCTATGCTATCCTCTATCCTATCCTATCCTCTATCCTATCCTATCCCCTTTCCTATCCTATCCTCTATCCTATCCTATCCTCTATCCTATCCTATCCTATCCTCTATCCTATCCTATCCTCTATCATATCCTATCCTCTATCCCATCCTATCCTCTATCCTATCCTATAATCTATGCTATCCTCTATCCTATCCTATCCTCTATCCTATCCTATCCCCTTTCCTATCCTATCCTCTATCCTATCCTATCCTCTATCCTATCCTATCCTCTATCCTATCCTATCCTCTATCCTATCCTATCCTCTATCCTATCCTATCCTCTATCCGATCATCTATCCTATCATATCCTCTATCCTATCCTATCCTCTATCTTATCCTATCCTCTATCCTATCCTCTATCGTATCCTCAATCCTATCCTCTATCATATCCAATCCTCTATCCTATCCTTTCCTCAATCCTATTATATCCTCTATCCTATCCTATTCTCTATCCTATCCTATCCTCCATCCTATCCTATCCTCTATCCTATCCTATCCTCTATCCTATCCTACCCTCTTTCCTATCCTATCCTCTGTCCTATCCTATCCTCAATCCTATCCTATCCTCTATCCTATCCTATCCTCTATCCTATCCTATCCTCTATCCTATCCTTTCCTCAATCCTATTATATCCTCTATCCTATCCTATTCTCTATCCTATCCTATCCTCTATCCTATCCTATCCTCTATCCTATATTATCCCCTATCCTATCCTATCCTGTATCCTATCCTATCCTATATCCTATCCTATCCTCTATCCTATCCTATCCTCTATCCTATCCTATCCTCTATCCTATCCTACCCTCTTTCCTATCCTATCCTCTGTCCTATCCTATCCTCAATCCTATCCTATCCTCTATCCTATCCTATCCTCTATCCTATCCTATCCTCTATCCTATCCTTTCCTCAATCCTATTATATCCTCTATCCTATCCTATTCTCTATCCTATCCTATCCTCTATCCTATCCTATCCTCTATCCTATATTATCCCCTATCCTATCCTATCCTGTATCCTATCCTATCCTATATCCTATCCTATCCTCTATCCTATCCTATCCTCTATCCTATCCTCTATCCAATCCCATCCTCTATCCTATCCTATCCTCTATCCTATCCTATCCTCTATCCTATCCTATCCTATCCTCTATCCTATCCTATCCTCTATCCTATCCTATCCTCTATCCTCTATCCTCTATCCTCTATCCTCTATCCTCTATCCTATCCTATCCTGTATCCTATACTTTCCTCTATCCAATCCTATCCTCTATCCTATCCTATCCTCTATCCTTTCCTATCCTCTATCCTATCCTATCCTATCCTTTATCCTATCCTATCCTCTATCCTATCCTATCCTCTATCCTATCCTCTATCCTATCCTCTATCCTATCCTCAATCCTATCCTCTATCCTATCCTATCCTCAATCCTATCCTATCCTCTATTCTATCCTATCCTCTATCATATACTATCCTCTATCCTATCCTATCCTCTATCCTATCCTATCTTCTATCCGATTCTCTATCCTATCCTATCCTCTATCCTATCCTATCCTCTATCCTATTCTATCCTCTATCCTATCCTATCCTCTATCCTATCCTATCTTCTATCCGATCCTCTATCCTATCCTATCCTCTATCCTATCCTATCCTCTATCCTATTCTATCCTCTATCCTATCCTACCCTCTTTCCAATCCTATCCTCTATCCTATCCTATCTTCTATCCGATCATCTATCCTATCATATCCTCTATCCTATCCTATCCTCTATCTTATCCTATCCTCTATCCTATCCTCTATCGTATCCTCAATCCTATCCTCTATCAAATCCAATACTCTATCGTATACTCTATCCTATCCTATCCTCTATCCTATCCTATCCTCTATCCTATCCTTTCCTCAATCCTATTATATCCTCTATCCTATCCTATCCTCTATCCTATCCTATCCTATCCTCTATCCTATCCTATCCTCTATCTTATCCTATCCTCTATCCTACCCTATCCTCTATCCTATTCTATCCTCTATCCTATCCTATCCTCTATCCCATCCTATCCTCTATCCTATCCTATCCTCTATCCTATCCTATCCTCTATCCCATCCTCTATCCTACCCTATCCTCTATCCTATCCTATCGTCTATCCTATCCTATCCTATCCTCTATCCTATCCTATCCTCTATCCTATCCTATCCTCTATCCTATCCTATCCTATCCTCTATCCTATCCTCTCCTTTATCCTATCCTATCCTCTATCCTATCCTATCCTCTATCCTATCCTCTATCCTATCCTCAATCCTATCCTCTATCCTATCCTATCCTCAATCCTATCCTCTATCCTATCCTATCCTCAATCCTATCCTACCCTCTTTCCAATCCTATCCTCTATCCTATCCTATCCTCTATCCGATCATCTATCCTATCATATCCACTATCCTATCCTATCCTCTATCTTATCCTATCCTCTATCCTATCCTCTATCGTATCCTCAATCCTATCCTCTATCATATCCAATCCTCTATCGTATACTCTATGCTATCCTATCCTCTATCCTATCCTATCCTCTATCCTATCCTATCCTCTATCCTATCCTATCCTATCCTCTATCCTATCCTATCCTCTATCATATCCTATCCTCTATCCCATCCTATCCTCTATCCTATCCTATAATCTATGCTATCCTCTATCCTATCCTATCCTCTATCCTATCCTATCCCCTTTCCTATCCTATCCTCTATCCTATCCTATCCTCTATCCTATTATATCCTCTATCCTATCCTATCCTCTACCTTATTCTATACTCTATCCGATCATCTATCCTATCATATCCTCTATCCTATCCTATCCTCTATCCTATCCTACCCTCTTTCCAATCCTATCCTCTATCCTATCCTATCCTCTATCCGATCATCTATCCTATCATATCCTCTATCCTATCCTATCCTCTATCTTATCCTATCCTCTATCCTATCCTCTATCGTATCCTCAATCCTATCCTCTATCATATCCAATCCTCTATCGTATACTCTATCCTATCCTATCCTCTATCCTATCCTATCCTCTATCCTATCCTTTCCTCAATCCTATTATATCCTCTATCCTATCCTATCCTCTATCCTATCCTATCCTATCCTCTATCCTATCCTATCCTCTATCCTATCCTATCCTCTATCCTACCCTATCCTCTATCCTATCCTCAATCCTATCCTCTATCATATCCAATCCTCTATCGTATACTCTATCCTATCCTATCCTCTATCCTATCCTATCCTCTATCCTATCCTTTCCTCAATCCTATTATATCCTCTATCCTATCCTATCCTCTATCCTATCCTATCCTATCCTCTATCCTATCCTATCCTCTATCCTATCCTATCCTTTATCCTACCCTATCCTCTATCCTATTCTATCCTCTATCCTATCCTATCCTCTATCCCATCCTATCCTCTATCCTATCCTATCCTCTATCCTATCCTATCCTCTATCCCATCCTCTATCCTATCCTATCCTCTATCCTATCCTATCCTCTATCCTATCCTATCCTATCCTCTATCCTATCCTATCCTCTATCATATCCTATCCTCTATCCCATCCTATCCTCTATCCTATCCTATAATCTATGCTATCCTCTATCCTATCCTATCCTCTATCCTATCCTATCCCCTTTCCTATCCTATCCTCTATCCTATCCTATCCTCTATCCTATTATATCCTCTATCCTATCCTATCCTCTACCTTATTCTATACTCTATCCGATCATCTATCTTATCATATCCTCTATCCTATCCTATCCTCTATCCTATCCTACCCTCTTTCCAATCCTATCCTCTATCCTATCCTATCCTCTATCCGATCATCTATCCTATCATATCCTCTATCCTATCCTATCCTCTATCTTATCCTATCCTCTATCCTATCCTCTATCGTATCCTCAATCCTATCCTCTATCATATCCAATCCTCTATCGTATACTCTATCCTATCCTATCCTCTATCCTATCCTATCCTCTATCCTATCCTTTCCTCAATCCTATTATAGCCTCTATCCTATCCTATCCTCTATCCTATCCTATCCTATCCTCTATCCTATCCTATCCTCTATCCTATCCTATCCTCTATCCTACCCTATCCTCTATCCTATTCTATCCTCTATACTATCCTATCCTCTATCCCATCCTATCCTCTATCCTATCCTATCCTCTATCCTATCCTATCCTCTATCCTATCCTCTATCCTATCCTCTATCCTATCCTATCCTGTATCCTATCCTATCCTCTATCCTATCCTATCCTCTATCCTATCCTATCCTCTATCCTATCCTCTCCTTTATCCTATCCTATCCTCTATCCTATCCTATCCTCTATCCTATCCTCTATCCTATCCTCAATCCTATCCTCTATCCTATCCTATCCTCAATCCTATCCTACCCTCTTTCCAATCCTATCCTCTATCCTATCCTATCCTCTATCCGATCATCTATCCTATCATATCCACTATCCTATCCTATCCTCTATCTTATCCTATCCTCTATCCTATCCTCTATCGTATCCTCAATCCTATCCTCTATCATATCCAATCCTCTATCGTATACTCTATGCTATCCTATCCTCCATCCTATCCTATCCTCTATCCTATCCTATCCTCTATCCTATCCTATCCTATCGTCTATCCTATCCTATCCTCTATCATATCGTATCCTCTATCCCATCCTATCCTCTATCCTATCCTATAATCTATGCTATCCTCTATCCTATCCTATCCTCTATCCTATCCTATCCCCTTTCCTATCCTATCCTCTATCCTATCCTATCCTCTATCCTATTATATCCTCTATCCTATCCTATCCTCTACCTTATTCTATACTCTATCCGATCATCTATCCTATCATATCCTCTATCCTATCCTATCCTCTATCCTATCCTACCCTCTTTCCAATCCTATCCTCTATCCTATCCTATCCTCTATCCGATCATCTATCCTATCATATCCTCTATCCTATCCTATCCTCTATCCGATCATCTATCCTATCATATCCTCTATCCTATCCTATCCTCTATCCGATCATCTATCCTATCATATCCTCTATCCTATCCTATCCTCTATCCTATCCTTTCCTCAATCCTATTATATCCTCTATCCTATCCTATCCTCTATCCTATCCTATCCTATCCTCTATCCTATCCTATCCTCTATCCTATCCTATCCTCTATCCTACCCTATCCTCTATCCTATTCTATCCTCTATCCTATCCTATCCTCTATCCCATCCTATCCTCTATCCTATCCTATCCTCTATCCTATCCTATCCTCTATCCTATCCTATCCTCTATCCTATCCTCTATCCTATCCTCTATCCTATCCTCTATCCTATCCTATCCTCTATCCTATCCTATCCTATATCCTATCCTATCCTCTATCCTATCCTATCCTCTATCCTATCCTATCCTCTACCCTATCCTATCCTCTATCCTATCCCATCCTCTATCCTATCCTATCCTCTATCCTATCCTATCCTCTAGCCTATCCTATCCTCTATCCTATCCTATCCTCTATCCTATCCTCTATCCTATCCTATCCTCTATCATATCCTATCCTCTATCCTATCCTATCCTCTATCCTATCTTATCCTCTATGCTATCCTCTATCCTATCCTATCGTCTATCCTATCCTATCCCCTTTCCTATCCTATCCTCTATCATATCCTATCCTCTATCCTATTATATCCTCTATCCTATCCTATCCTCTACCATATTCTATACTCTATCCGATCATCTATCCTATCATATCCTCTATCCTATCCTATCCTCTATCTTATCCTATCCTCTATCCTATCCTCTATCGTATCCTCAATCCTATCCTCTATCATATCCAATCCTCTATCGTATACTCTATCCTATCCTATCCTCTATCCTATCCTATCCTCTATCCTATCCTTTCCTCAATCCTATTATATCCTCTATCCTATCCTATCCTCTATCCCATCCTATCCTATCCTCTATCCTATCCTATCCTCTATCCTATCCTATCCTCTATCCTACCCTATCCTCTATATTATTCTATCCTCTATCCTATCCTATCCTCTATCCCATCCTATCCTCTATCCTATCCTATCCTCTATCCTATCCTATCCTCTATCCTATCCTCTATCCTATCCTATCCTGTATCCTATCCTATCCTCTATCCTATCCTCTATCCTATCCTATCCTCTATCATATCCTATCCTCAATCCTATCATATCCTCTATCCTATCCTATCCTCTATCCTATCCTCTATCCAATCCTATCCTCTATCCTATCCTATCCTCTATCCTATCCTCTATCCTATCCTCTATCCTATCCTATCCTCTATCCTATCCTCTATCCAATCCCATGCTCTATCCTATCCTATCCTCTATCCTATCCTATCCTCTATCCTATCCTATCCTATCCTCTATCCTATCCTCTATCCTATCCTATCCTCTATCCTATCCTATCCTATCCTCTATCCTATCCTCTCCTTTATCCTATCCTATCCTCTATCCTATCCTATCCTCTATCCTATCCTCTATCCTATCCTCAATCCTATCCTCTATCCTATCCTATCCTCAATCGTATCCTATCCTCTATTCTATCCTATCCTCTATCATATACTATCCTCTATCTTATCCTATCCTCTATCCTATCCTATCTTCTATCCGATCCTCTATCCTATCCTATCCTCTATCCTATCCTATCCTCTATCCTATTCTATCCTCTATCCTATCCTATCCTCTTTTCTATCCTATCCTCTATCCTATCCTATCCTCTATCCTATCCTATCCTCTATCCTATCCTACCCTCTTTCCAATCCTATCCTCTATCCTATCCTATCCTCTATCCGATCATCTATCCTATCCTCAATCCTATCCTCTATCCTATCCTATCCTCAATCGTATCCTATCCTCTATTCTATCCTATCCTCTATCATATACTATCCTCTATCTTATCCTATCCTCTATCCTATCCTATCTTCTATCCGATCCTCTATCCTATCCTATCCTCTATCCTATCCTATCCTCTATCCTATTCTATCCTCTATCCTATCCTATCCTTTATCCTATTCTATCCTCTATCCTATCCTCTATCCTATCCTCTATCCTATCCTCAATCCTGTCCTCTATCCTATCCTATCCTCAATCCTATCCTATCCTCTATTCTATCCTATCCTCTATCATATACTATCCTCTATCCTATCCTATCCTCTATCCTATCCTATCTTCTATCCGATTCTCTATCCTATCCTATCCTCTATCCTATCCTATCCTCTATCCTATTCTATCCTCTATCCTATCCTATCCTCTATCCTATCCTATCTTCTATCCGATCCTCTATCCTATCCTATCCTCTATCCTATCCTATCCTCTATCCTATTCTATCCTCTATCCTATCCTACCCTCTTTCCAATCCTATCCTCTATCCTATCCTATCCTCTATCCGATCATCTATCCTATCATATCCTCTATCCTATCCTATCCTCTATCTTATCCTATCCTCTATCCTATCCTCTATCGTATCCTCAATCCTATCCTCTATCATATCCAATCCTCTATCGTATACTCTATCCTATCCTATCCTCTATCCTATCCTATCCTCTATCCTATCCTTTCCTCAATCCTATTATATCCTCTATCCTATCCTATCCTCTATCCTATCCTATCCTATCCTCTATCCTATCCTATCCTCTATCCTATCCTATCCTCTATCCTACCCTATCCTCTATCCTATTCTATCCTCTATCCTATCCTATCCTCTATCCCATCCTATCCTCTATACTAACCTATCCTCTATCCTATTCTATCCTCTATCCTATCCTATCCACTATCCCATCCTATCCTCTATCCTATCCTATCCTCTATCCTATCCTATCCTCTATCCTATCCTCTATCCTATCCTATCCTGTATCCTATCCTATCCTCTATCCTATCCTATCCTCTATCCTATCCTATCCTCTATCCTATCCTCTATTCTATCCTATCCTCTATCCTATCCTATCCTCTATCCTATCCTATCCTCTATCCTATCCTACCCTCTTTCCAATTCTATCCTCTATCCTATCCTATCCTCTATCCGATCATCTATCCTTTCATATCCTCTATCCTATCCTATCCTCTATCTTATCCTATCCTCTATCCTATCCTCTATCGTATCCTCAATCCTATCCTCTATCATATCCAATCCTCTATCGTATACTCTATCCTATCCTATCCTCTTTCCTATCCTATCCTCTATCCTATCCTATCCTCTATCCTATCCTTTCCTCAATCCTATTATATCCTCTATCCTATCCTATTCTCTATCCTATCCTATCCTCCATCCTATCCTATCCTCTATCCTATCCTATCCTCTATCCTATCCTACCCTCTTTCCTATCCTATCCTCTGTCCTATCCTATCCTCTATCCTATCCTATCCTCTATCCTATCCTATCCTCTATCCTATCCTTTCCTCAATCCTATTATATCCTTTATCCTATCCTATCCTCTATCCTATCCTATCCTCTATCCTATCCTCTATCCTATCCTCAATCCTATCCTCTATCCTATCCTATCCTCAATCGTATCCTATCCTCTATTCTATCCTATCCTCTATCATATACTATCCTCTATCTTATCCTATCCTCTATCCTATCCTATCTTCTATCCGATCCTCTATCCTATCCTATCCTCTATCCTATTGTATCCTCTATCCTATTCTATCCTCTATCCTATCCTATCCTCTTTTCTATCCTATCCTCTATCCTATCCTATCCTCTATCCTATCCTATCCTCTATCCTATCCTACCCTCTTTCCAATCCTATCCTCTATCCTATCCTATCCTCTATCCGATCATCTATCCTATCCTCAATCCTATCCTCTATCCTATCCTATCCTCAATCGTATCCTATCCTCTATTCTATCCTATCCTCTATCATATACTATCCTCTATCTTATCCTATCCTCTATCCTATCCTATCTTCTATCCGATCCTCTATCCTATCCTATCCTCTATCCTATCCTATCCTCTATCCTATTCTATCCTCTATCCTATCCTATCCTTTATCCTATTCTATCCTCTATCCTATCCTCTATCCTATCCTCTATCCTATCCTCAATCCTGTCCTCTATCCTATCCTATCCTCAATCCTATCCTATCCTCTATTCTATCCTATCCTCTATCATATACTATCCTCTATCCTATCCTATCCTCTATCCTATCCTATCTTCTATCCGATTCTCTATCCTATCCTATCCTCTATCCTATCCTATCCTCTATCCTATTCTATCCTCTATCCTATCCTATCCTCTATCCTATCCTATCTTCTATCCGATCCTCTATCCTATCCTATCCTCTATCCTATCCTATCCTCTATCCTATTCTATCCTCTATCCTATCCTACCCTCTTTCCAATCCTATCCTCTATCCTATCCTATCCTCTATCCGATCATCTATCCTATCATATCCTCTATCCTATCCTATCCTCTATCTTATCCTATCCTCTATCCTATCCTCTATCGTATCCTCAATCCTATCCTCTATCATATCCAATCCTCTATCGTATACTCTATCCTATCCTATCCTCTATCCTATCCTATCCTCTATCCTATCCTTTCCTCAATCCTATTATATCCTCTATCCTATCCTATCCTCTATCCTATCCTATCCTATCCTCTATCCTATCCTATCCTCTATCCTATCCTATCCTCTATCCTACCCTATCCTCTATCCTATTCTATCCTCTATCCTATCCTATCCTCTATCCCATCCTATCCTCTATACTAACCTATCCTCTATCCTATTCTATCCTCTATACTATCCTATCCACTATCCCATCCTATCCTCTATCCTATCCTATCCTCTATCCTATCCTATCCTCTATCCTATCCTCTATCCTATCCTATCCTGTATCCTATCCTATCCTCTATCCTATCCTATCCTCTATCCTATCCTATCCTCTATCCTATCCTCTATTCTATCCTATCCTCTATCCTATCCTATCCTCTATCCTATCCTATCCTCTATCCTATCCTACCCTCTTTCCAATTCTATCCTCTATCCTATCCTATCCTCTATCCTATCCTCTATCCTATCCTCAATCCTATCCTCTATCCTATCCTATCCTCAATCGTATCCTATCCTCTATTCTATCCTATCCTCTATCATATACTATCCTCTATCTTATCCTATCCTCTATCCTATCCTATCTTCTATCCGATCCTCTATCCTATCCTATCCTCTATCCTATCCTATCCTCTATCCTATTCTATCCTCTATCCTATCCTATCCTCTTTTCTATCCTATCCTCTATCCTATCCTATCCTCTATCCTATCCTATCCTCTATCCTATCCTACCCTCTTTCCAATCCTATCCTCTATCCTATCCTATCCTCTATCCGATCATCTATCCTATCCTCAATCCTATCCTCTATCCTATCCTATCCTCAATCGTATCCTATCCTCTATTCTATCCTATCCTCTATCATATACTATCCTCTATCTTATCCTATCCTCTATCCTATCCTATCTTCTATCCGATCCTCTATCCTATCCTATCCTCTATCCTATCCTATCCTCTATCCTATTCTATCCTCTATCCTATCCTATCCTTTATCCTATTCTATCCTCTATCCTATCCTCTATCCTATCCTCTATCCTATCCTCAATCCTGTCCTCTATCCTATCCTATCCTCAATCCTATCCTATCCTCTATTCTATCCTATCCTCTATCATATACTATCCTCTATCCTATCCTATCCTCTATCCTATCCTATCTTCTATCCGATTCTCTATCCTATCCTATCCTCTATCCTATCCTATCCTCTATCCTATTCTATCCTCTATCCTATCCTATCCTCTATCCTATCCTATCTTCTATCCGATCCTCTATCCTATCCTATCCTCTATCCTATCCTATCCTCTATCCTATTCTATCCTCTATCCTATCCTACCCTCTTTCCAATCCTATCCTCTATCCTATCCTATCCTCTATCCGATCATCTATCCTATCATATCCTCTATCCTATCCTATCCTCTATCTTATCCTATCCTCTATCCTATCCTCTATCGTATCCTCAATCCTATCCTCTATCATATCCAATCCTCTATCGTATACTCTATCCTATCCTATCCTCTATCCTATCCTATCCTCTATCCTATCCTTTCCTCAATCCTATTATATCCTCTATCCTATCCTATCCTCTATCCTATCCTATCCTATCCTCTATCCTATCCTATCCTCTATCCTATCCTATCCTCTATCCTACCCTATCCTCTATCCTATTCTATCCTCTATCCTATCCTATCCTCTATCCCATCCTATCCTCTATACTAACCTATCCTCTATCCTATTCTATCCTCTATCCTATCCTATCCACTATCCCATCCTATCCTCTATCCTATCCTATCCTCTATCCTATCCTATCCTCTATCCTATCCTCTATCCTATCCTATCCTGTATCCTATCCTATCCTCTATCCTATCCTATCCTCTATCCTATCCTATCCTCTATCCTATCCTCTATTCTATCCTATCCTCTATCCTATCCTATCCTCTATCCTATCCTATCCTCTATCCTATCCTACCCTCTTTCCAATTCTATCCTCTATCCTATCCTATCCTCTATCCGATCATCTATCCTTTCATATCCTCTATCCTATCCTATCCTCTATCTTATCCTATCCTCTATCCTATCCTCTATCGTATCCTCAATCCTATCCTCTATCATATCCAATCCTCTATCGTATACTCTATCCTATCCTATCCTCTTTCCTATCCTATCCTCTATCCTATCCTATCCTCTATCCTATCCTTTCCTCAATCCTATTATATCCTCTATCCTATCCTATTCTCTATCCTATCCTATCCTCCATCCTATCCTATCCTCTATCCTATCCTATCCTCTATCCTATCCTACCCTCTTTCCTATCCTATCCTCTGTCCTATCCTATCCTCTATCCTATCCTATCCTCTATCCTATCCTATCCTCTATCCTATCCTATCCTCTATCCTATCCTTTCCTCAATCCTATTATATCCTCTATCCTATCCTATTCTCTATCCTATCCTATCCTCTATCCTATCCTATCCTCTATCCTATCCTATCCTCTATCCTATATTATCCTCTATCCTATCCTATCCTGTATCCTATCCTATCCTATATCCTATCCTATCCTCTATCCTATCCTATCCTCTATCCTATCCTTTCCTCAATCCTATTATATCCTCTATCCTATCCTATTCTCTATCCTATCCTATCCTCTGTCCTATCCTATCCTCTATCCTATCCTATCCTCTATCCTATATTATCCTCTATCCTATCCTATCCTGTATCCTATCCTATCCTCTATCCTATCCTATCCTCTATCCTATCCTATCCTCTATCCTATCCTATCCTCTATCCTATCCTCTATCCAATCCCATCCTCTATCCTATCCTATCCTCTATCCTATCCTATCCTCTATCCTATCCTATCCTCTATCCTATCCTATCCTATCCTCTATCCTATCCTATCCTCTATCCTATCCTATCCTCTATCCTATCCTATCCTATCCTCTATCCTATCCTCTCCTTTATCCTATCCTATCCTCTATCCTATCCTATCCTCTATCCTATCCTCTATCCTATCCTCAATCCTATCCTCTATCTTATCCTATCCTCAATCGTATCCTATCCTCTATTCTATCCTATCCTCTATCATATACTATCCTCTATCTTATCCTATCCTCTATCCTATCCTATCTTCTATCCGATCCTCTATCCTATCCTATCCTCTATCCTATCCTATCCTCTATCCTATTCTATCCTCTATCCTATCCTATCCTCTATTCTATCCTATCCTCTATCCTATCCTATCCTCTATCCTATCCTATCCTCTATCCTATCCTACCCTCTTTCCAATCCTATCCTCTATCCTATCCTATCCTCTATCCGATCATCTATCCTATCCTCAATCCTATCCTCTATCCTATCCTATCCTCAATCGTATCCTATCCTCTATTCTATCCTATCCTCTATCATATACTATCCTCTATCTTATCCTATCCTCTATCCTATCCTATCTTCTATCCGATCCTCTATCCTATCCTATCCTCTATCCTATCCTATCCTTTATCCTATCCTATCCTCTATCCTATCCTATCCTCTATCCTATCCTCTATCCTATCCTCTATCCTATCCTCAATCCTATCCTCTATCCTATCCGATTCTCTATCCTATCCTATCCTCTATCCTATCCTATCCTCAATCCTATTCTATCCTCTATCCTATCCTATCCTCTATCCTATCCTATCTTCTATCCGATCCTCTATCCTATCCTATCCTCTATCCTATCCTATCCTCTATCCTATTCTATCTTCTATCCTATCCTACCCTCTTTCCAATCCTATCCTCTATCCTATCCTATCCTCTATCCGATCATCTATCCTATCATATCCTCTATCCTATCCTATCCTCTATCTTATCCTATCCTCTATCCTATCCTCTATCGTATCCTCAATCCTATCCTCTATCATATCCAATCCTCTATCGTATACTCTATCCTATCCTATCCTCTATCCTATCCTATCCTCTATCCTATCCTTTCCTCAATCCTATTATATCCTCTATCCTATCCTATCCTCTATCCTATCCTATCCTATCCTCTATCCTATCCTATCCTCTATCCTATCCTATCCTCTATCCCATCCTATCCTCTATCCTATCCTATCCTCTATCCTATCCTATCCTCTATCCTATCCTCTATCCTATCCTATCCTGTATCCTATCCTATCCTCTATCCTATCCTATCCTCTATCCTATCCTATCATCTATCCTATCCTCTATTCTATCCTATCCTCTATCCTATCCTATCCTCTATCCTATCCTATCCTCTATCCTATCCTACCCTCTTTCCAATCCTATCCTCTATCCTATCCTATCCTCTATCCGATCATCTATCCTATCATATCCTCTATCCTATCCTATCCTCTATCTTATCCTATCCTCTATCCTATCCTCTATCGTATCCTCAATCCTATCCTCTATCATATCCAATCCTCTATCGTATACTCTATCCTATCCTATCCTCTTTCCTATCCTATCCTCTATCCTATCCTATCCTCTATCCTATCCTTTCCTCAATCCTATTATATCCTCTATCCTATCCTATTCTCTATCCTATCCTATCCTCCATCCTATCCTATCCTCTATCCTATCCTATCCTCTATCCTATCCTACCCTCTTTCCTATCCTATCCTCTGTCCTATCCTATCCTCTATCCTATCCTATCCTCTATCCTATCCTATCCTCTATCCTATCCTATCCTCTATCCTATCCTTTCCTCAATCCTATTATATCCTCTATCCTATCCTATTCTCTATCCTATCCTATCCTCTATCCTATCCTACCCTCTTTCCAATCCTATCCTCTATCCTATCCTATCCTCTATCTTATCCTATCCTCTATCCTATCCTCTATCGTATCCTCAATCCTATCCTCTATCATATCCAATCCTCTATCGTATACTCTATCCTATCCTATCCTCTTTCCTATCCTATCCTCTATCCTATCCTATCCTCCATCCTATCCTATCCTCTATCCTATCCTATCCTCTATCCTATCCTATCCTATCCTCTATCCTATCCTATCCTCTATCATATCCTATCCTCTATCCCATCCTATCCTCTATCCTATCCTATAATCTATGCTATCCTCTATCCTATCCTATCCTCTATCCCATCCTATCCTCTATCCTATCCTATCCTCTATCCTATCCTATCCTCTATCCTATCCTCTATCCTATCCTATCCTGTATCCTATCCTATCCTCTATCCTATCCTATCCTCTATCCTATCCTATCCTCTATCCTATCCTCTATTCTATCCTATCCTCTATCCTATCCTATCCTCTATCCTATCCTATCCTCTATCCTATCCTACCCTCTTTCCAATCCTATCCTCTATCCTATCCTATCCTCTATCCGATCATCTATCCTATCATATCCTCTATCCTATCCTATCCTCTATCTTATCCTATCCTCTATCCTATCCTCTATCGTATCCTCAATCCTATCCTCTATCATATCCAATCCTCTATCGTATACTCTATCCTATCCTATCCTCTTTCCTATCCTATCCTCTATCCTATCCTATCCTCTATCCTATCCTTTCCTCAATCCTATTATATCATCTATCCTATCCTATTCTCTATCCTATCCTATCCTCCATCCTATCCTATCCTCTATCCTATCCTATCCTCTATCCTATCCTACCCTCTTTCCTATCCTATCCTCTGTCCTATCCTATCCTCTATCCTATCCTATCCTCTATCCTATCCTATCCTCTATCCTATCCTATCCTCTATCCTATCCTTTCCTCAATCCTATTATATCCTCTATCCTATCCTATTCTCTATCCTATCCTATCCTCTATCCTATCCTATCCTCTATCCTATCCTATCCTCTATCCTATATTATCCTCTATCCTATCCTATCCTGTATCCTATCCTATCCTATATCCTATCCTATCCTCTATCCTATCCTATCCTCTATCCTATCCTTTCCTCAATCCTATTATATCCTCTATCCTATCCTATTCTCTATCCTATCCTATCCTCTATCCTATCCTATCCTCTATCCTATCCTATCCTCTATCCTATATTATCCTCTATCCTATCCTATCCTGTATCCTATCCTATCCTCTATCCTATCCTATCCTCTATCCTATCCTATCCTCTATCCTATCCTATCCTCTATCCTATCCTCTATCCAATCCCATCCTCTATCCTATCCTATCCTCTATCCTATCCTATCCTCTATCCTATCCTATCCTATCCTCTATCCTATCCTATCCTCTATCCTATCCTATCCTCTATCCTATCCTATCCTATCCTCTATCCTATCCTCTCCTTTATCCTATCCTATCCTCTATCCTATCCTATCCTCTATCCTATCCTATCCTCTATCCTATCCTCTATCCTATCCTCAATCCTATCCTCTATCTTATCCTATCCTCAATCGTATCCTATCCTCTATTCTATCCTATCCTCTATCATATACTATCCTCTATCTTATCCTATCCTCTATCCTATCCTATCTTCTATCCGATCCGCTATCCTATCCTATCCTCCTATCCTATCCTATCCTCTATCCTATTCTATCCTCTATCCTATCCTATCCTCTATTCTATCCTATCCTCTATCCTATCCTATCCTCTATCCTATCCTATCCTCTATCCTATCCTACCCTCTTTCCAATCCTATCCTCTATCCTATCCTATCCTCTATCCGATCATCTATCCTATCCTCAATCCTATCCTCTATCCTATCCTATCCTCTATCCGATCATCTATCCTATCCTCAATCCTATCCTCTATCCTATCCTATCCTCAATCGTATCCTATCCTCTATTCTATCCTATCCTCTATCATATACTATCCTCTATCTTATCCTATCCTCTATCCTATCCTATCTTCTATCCGATCCTCTATCCTATCCTATCCTCTATCCTATCCTATCCTTTATCCTATCCTATCCTCTATCCTATCCTATCCTCTATCCTATCCTCTATCCTATCCTCTATCCTATCCTCAATCCTATCCTCTATCCTATCCGATTCTCTATCCTATCCTATCCTCTATCCTATCCTATCCTCTATCCTATTCTATCCTCTATCCTATCCTATCCTCTATCCTATCCTATCTTCTATCCGATCCTCTATCCTATCCTATCCTCTATCCTATCCTATCCTCTATCCTATTCTATCTTCTATCCTATCCTACCCTCTTTCCAATCCTATCCTCTATCCTATCCTATCCTCTATCCGATCATCTATCTGATCATATCCTCTATCCTATCCTATCCTCTATCTTATCCTATCCTCTATCCTATCCTCTATCGTATCCTCAATCCTATCCTCTATCATATCCAATCCTCTATCGTATACTCTATCCTATCCTATCCTCTATCCTATCCTATCCTCTATCCTATCCTTTCCTCAATCCTATTATATCCTCTATCCTATCCTATCCTCTATCCTATCCTATCCTATCCTCTATCCTATCCTATCCTCTATCCTATCCTATCCTCTATCCCATCCTATCCTCTATCCTATCCTATCCTCTATCCTATCCTATCCTCTATCCTATCCTCTATCCTATCCTATCCTGTATCCTATCCTATCCTCTATCCTATCCTATCCTATCCTCTATCCTATCCTATCATCTATCCTATCCTCTATTCTATCCTATCCTCTATCCTATCCTATCCTCTATCCTATCCTATCCTCTTTCCTATCCTATCCTCTATCCTATCCTATCCTCTATCCTATCCTTTCCTCAATCCTATTATATCCTCTATCCTATCCTATTCTCTATCCTATCCTATCCTCCATCCTATCCTATCCTCTATCCTATCCTATCCTCTATCCTATCCTACCCTCTTTCCTATCCTATCCTCTGTCCTATCCTATCCTCTACCCTATCCTATCCTCTATCCTATCCTATCCTCTATCCTATCCTATCCTCTATCCTATCCTTTCGTCAATCCTATTATATCCTCTATCCTATCCTATCCTCTATCCTATCCTCTATCGTATCCTCAATCCTATCCTCTATCATATCCAATCCTCTATCGTATACTCTATCCTATCCTATCCTCTTTCCTATCCTATCCTCTATCCTATCCTATCCTCTATCCTATTCTTTCCTCAATCCTATTATATCCTCTATCCTATCCTATTCTCTATCCTATCCTATCCTCCATCCTATCCTATCCTCTATCCTATCCTATCCTCTATCCGATCAGCTATCCTATCATATCCTCTATCCTATCCTATCCTCTATCTTATCCTATCCTCTATCCTATCCTCTATCGTATCCTCAATCCTATCCTCTATCATATCCAATCCTCTATCGTATACTCTATCCTATCCTATCCTCTTTCCTATCCTATCCTCTATCCTATCCTATCCTCTATCCTATCCTTTCCTCAATCCTATTATATCCTCTATCCTATCCTATTCTCTATCCTATCCTATCCTCCATCCTATCCTATCCTCTATCCTATCCTATCCTCTATCCTATCCTACCCTCTTTAATATCCTATCCTCCGTCCTATCCTATCCTCTATCCTATCCTATCCTCTATCCTATCCTATCCTCTATCCTATCCTATCATCTATCCTATCCTCTATTCTATCCTATCCTCTATCCTATCCTATCCTCTATCCTATCCTATCCTCTATCCTATCCTACCCTCTTTCCAATCCTATCCTCTATCCTATCCTATCCTCTATCCGATCATCTATCCTATCATATCCTCTATCCTATCCTATCCTCTATCTTATCCTATCCTCTATCCTATCCTCTATCGTATCCTCAATCCTATCCTCTATCATATCCAATCCTCTATCGTATACTCTATCCTATCCTATCCTCTTTCCTATCCTATCCTCTATCCTATCCTATCCTCTATCCTATCCTTTCCTCAATCCTATTATATCCTCTATCCTATCCTATTCTCTATCCTATCCTATCCTCCATCCTATCCTATCCTCTATCCTATCCTATCCTCTATCCTATCCTACCCTCTTTCCTATCCTATCCTCTGTCCTATCCTATCCTCTATCCTATCCTATCCTCTATCCTATCCTATCCTCTATCCTATCCTATCCTCTATCCTATCCTTTCCTCAATCCTATTATATCCTCTATCCTATCCTATTCTCTATCCTATCCTATCCTCTATCCTATCCTACCCCCTTTCCAATCCTATCCTCTATCCTATCCTATCCTCTATCTTATCCTATCCTCTATCCTATCCTCTATCGTATCCTCAATCCTATCCTCTATCATATCCAATCCTCTATCGTATACTCTATCCTATCCTATCCTGTATCCTATCCTATCCTCTATCCAATCCTATCCTCTATCCTATCCTATCATCTATCCTATCCTCTATTCTATCCTATCCTCTATCCTATCCTATCCTCTATCCTATCCTATCCTCTATCCTATCCTACCCTCTTTCCAATCCTATCCTCTATCCTATCCTATCCTCTATCCGATCATCTATCCTATCATATCCTCTATCCTATCCTATCCTCTATCTTATCCTATCCTCTATCCTATCCTCTATCGTATCCTCAATCCTATCCTCTATCATATCCAATCCTCTATCGTATACTCTATCCTATCCTATCCTCTTTCCTATCCTATCCTCTATCCTATCCTATCCTCTATCCTATCCTTTCCTCAATCCTATTATATCCTCTATCCTATCCTATTCTCTAGCCTATCCTATCCTCCATCCTATCCTATCCTCTATCCTATCCTATCCTCTATCCTATCCTACCCTCTTTCCTATCCTATCCTCTGTCCTATCCTATCCTCTATCCTATCCTATCCTCTATCCTATCCTATCCTCTATCCTATCCTATCCTCTATCCTATCCTTTCCTCAATCCTATTATATCCTCTATCCTATCCTATTCTCTATCCTATCCTATCCTCTATCCTATCCTACCCTCTTTCCAATCCTATCCTCTATCCTATCCTATCCTCTATCTTATCCTATCCTCTATCCTATCCTCTATCGTATCCTCAATCCTATCCTCTATCATATCCAATCCTCTATCGTATACTCTATCCTATCCTATCCTCTTTCCTATCCTATCCTCTATCCTATCCTATCCTCTATCCTATTCTTTCCTCAATCCTATTATATCCTCTATCCTATCCTATTCTCTATCCTATCCTATCCTCCATCCTATCCTATCCTCTATCCTATCCTATCCTCTATCCGATCAGCTATCCTATCATATCCTCTATCCTATCCTATCCTCTATCTTATCCTATCCTCTATCCTATCCTCTATCGTATCCCCAATCCTATCCTCTATCATATCCAATCCTCTATCGTATACTCTATGCTATCCTATCCTCCATCCTATCCTATCCTCTATCCTATCCTATCCTCTATCCTATCCTATCCTATCCTCTATCCTATCCTATCCTCTATCATATCCTATCTTCTATCCCATCCTATCCTCTATCCTATCCTATAATCTATGCTATCCTCTATCCTATCCTATCCTCTATCCCATCCTATCCTCTATCCTATCCTATCCTCTATCCTATCCTATCCTCTATCCTATCCTCTATCCTATCCTATCCTGTATCCTATCCTATCCTCTATCCTATCCTATCCTCTATCCTATCCTATCCTCTATCCTATCCTCTATTCTATCCTATCCTCTATCCTATCCTATCCTCTATCCTATCCTATCCTCTATCCTATCCTACCCTCTTTCCAATCCTATCCTCTATCCTATCCTATCCTCTATCCGATCATCTATCCTATCATATCCTCTATCCTATCCTATCCTCTATCTTATCCTATCCTCTATCCTATCCTCTATCGTATCCTCAATCCTATCCTCTATCATATCCAATCCTCTATCGTATACTCTATCCTATCCTATCCTCTTTCCTATCCTATCCTCTATCCTATCCTATCCTCTATCCTATCCTTTCCTCAATCCTATTATATCATCTATCCTATCCTATTCTCTATCCTATCCTATCCTCCATCCTATCCTATCCTCTATCCTATCCTATCCTCTATCCTATCCTACCCTCTTTCCTATCCTATCCTCTGTCCTATCCTATCCTCTATCCTATCCTATCCTTTATCCTATCCTATCCTCTATCCTATCCTATCCTCTATCCTATCCTTTCGTCAATCCTATTATATCCTCTATCCTATCCTATTCTCTATCCTATCCTATCCTCTATCCTATCCTACCCTCTTTCCAATCCTATCCTCTATCCTATCCTATCCTCTATCTTATCCTATCCTCTATCCTATCCTCTATCGTATCCTCAATCCTATCCTCTATCATATGCAATCCTCTATCGTATACTCTATCCTATCCTATCCTCTTTCCTATCCTATCCTCTATCCTATCCTATCCTCTATCCTATTCTTTCCTCAATCCTATTATATCCTCTATCCTATCCTATTCTCTATCCTATCCTATCCTCCATCCTATCCTATCCTCTATCCTATCCTATCCTCTATCCGATCAGCTATCCTATCATATCCTCTATCCTATCCTATCCTCTATCTTATCCTATCCTCTATCCTATCCTCTATCGTATCCTCAATCCTATCCTCTATCATATCCAATCCTCTATCGTATACTCTATCCTATCCTATCCTCTTTCCTATCCTATCCTCTATCCTATCCTATCCTCTATCCTATCCTTTCCTCAATCCTATTATATCCTCTATCCTATCCTATTCTCTATCCTATCCTATCCTCCATCCTATCCTATCCTCTATCCTATCCTATCCTCTATCCTATCCTACCCTCTTTAATATCCTATCCTCCGTCCTATCCTATCCTCTATCCTATCCTATCCTCTATCCTATCCTATCCTCTATCCTATCCTACCCTCTTTCCAATCCTATCCTCTATCCTATCCTATCCTCTATCCGATCATCTATCCTATCATATCCTCTATCCTATCCTATCCTCTATCTTATCCTATCCTCTATCCTATCCTCTATCGTATCCTCAATCCTATCCTCTATCATATCCAATCCTCTATCGTATACTCTATCCTATCCTATCCTCTTTCCTATCCTATCCTCTATCCTATCCTATCCTCTATCCTATCCTTTCCTCAATCCTATTATATCCTCTATCCTATCCTATTCTCTATCCTATCCTATCCTCCATCCTATCCTATCCTCTATCCTATCCTATCCTCTATCCTATCCTACCCTCTTTCCTATCCTATCCTCTGTCCTATCCTATCCTCTATCCTATCCTATCCTCTATCCTATCCTATCCTCTATCCTATCCTATCCTCTATCCTATCCTATCCTCTATCCTATCCTTTCCTCAATCCTATTATATCCTCTATCCTATCCTATTCTCTATCCTATCCTATCCTCTATCCTATCCTACCCCCTTTCCAATCCTATCCTCTATCCTATCCTATCCTCTATCTTATCCTATCCTCTATCCTATCCTCTATCGTATCCTCAATCCTATCCTCTATCATATCCAATCCTCTATCGTATACTCTATCCTATCCTATCCTGTATCCTATCCTATCCTCTATCCTATCCTATCCTCTATCCTATCCTATCATCTATCCTATTCTCTATTCTATCCTATCCTCTATCCTATCCTATCCTCTATCCGATCAACTATCCTATCATATCCTCTATCCTATCCTATCCTCTATCTTATCCTATCCTCTATCCTATCCTCTATCGTATCCTCAATCCTATCCTCTATCATATCCAATCCTCTATCGTATACTCTATCCTATCCTATCCTCTTTCCTATCCTATCCTCTATCCTATCCTATCCTCTATCCTATCCTTTCCTCAATCCTATTATATCCTCTATCCTATCCTATTCTCTAGCCTATCCTATCCTCCATCCTATCCTATCCTCTATCCTATCCTATCCTCTATCCTATCCTACCCTCTTTCCTATTCTATCCTCTGTCCTATCCTATCCTCTATCCTATCCTATCCTCTATCCTATCCTATCCTCTATCCTATCCTATCCTCTATCCTATCCTTTCCTCAATCCTATTATATCCTCTATCCTATCCTATTCTCTATCCTATCCTATCCTCTATCCTATCCTACCCTCTTTCCAATCCTATCCTCTATCCTATCCTATCCTCTATCTTATCCTATCCTCTATCCTATCCTCTATCGTATCCTCAATCCTATCCTCTATCATATCCAATCCTCTATCGTATACTCTATCCTATCCTATCCTCTTTCCTATCCTATCCTCTATCCTATCCTATCCTCTATCCTATTCTTTCCTCAATCCTATTATATCCTCTATCCTATCCTATTCTCTATCCTATCCTATCCTCCATCCTATCCTATCCTCTATCCTATCCTATCCTCTATCCGATCAGCTATCCTATCATATCCTCTATCCTATCCTATCCTCTATCTTATCCTATCCTCTATCCTATCCTCTATCGTATCCTCAATCCTATCCTCTATCATATCCAATCCTCTATCGTATACTCTATCCTATCCTATCCTCTATCCTATCCTACCCTCTTTCCTATCCTATCCTCTGTCCTATCCTATCCTCTATCCTATCCTATCCTCTATCCTATCCTATCCTCTATCCTATCCTATCCTCTATCCTATCCTTTCCTCAATCCTATTATATCCTCTATCCTATCCTATTCTCTATCCTATCCTATCCTCTATCCTATCCTATCCTCTATCCTATCCTATCCTCTATCCTATATTATCCTCTATCCTATCCTATCCTGTATCCTATCCTATCCTATATCCTATCCTATCCTCTATCCTATCCTATCCTCTATCCTATCCTTTCCTCAATCCTATTATATCCTCTATCCTATCCTATCCTCTATCTTATCCTATCCTCTATCCTATCCTCTATCGTATCCTCAATCCTATCCTCTATCATATCCAATCCTCTATCGTATACTCTATCCTATCCTATCCTCTATCCTATCCTATCCTCTATCCTATCCCTTCCTCAATCCTATTATATCCTCTATCCTATCCTATCCTCTATCCCATCCTATCCTATCCTCTATCCTATCCTATCCTCTATCCTATCCTATCCTCTATCCCATCCTATCCTATCCTCTATCCTATCCTATCCTCTATCCTATCCTATCCTCGATCCTACCCTATCCTCTATCCTATTCTATCCTCTATCCTATCCTATCCTCTATCCCATCCTATCCTCTATCCTATCCTATCCTCTATCCTATCCTATCCTCTATCCTATCCTATCCTATCCTTTATCCAATCCTATCCTCTATCCTATCCTATCCTCTATCCTATCCTACCCTCTTTCCTATCCTATCCTCTATCCTATTCTATCCTCTATCCTATCCTATCCTCTATCCCATCCTATCCTCTATCCTATCCTATCCTCTATCCTATCCTATCCTCTATCCTATCCTCTATCCTATCCTATCCTGTATCCTATCCTATCCTCTATCCTATCCTATCCTCTATAATATCCTATCCTCTATCCTATCCTATCCTCTATCCTATCCTATCCTCTATCCTATCCTATCCTCTATCCTATCCTATCCTCTATCCTATCCTATCCTCTATCCTATCATATCCTCTATCCTATCCTATCCTCTATCCTATCCTATCCTCTATCCTATCCTATCCTCTATCCTATCCTATCCTCTATCCTATCCTATCCTCTATCCTATCCTACCCTCTTTCCTATCCTATCCTCTATCCTATCCTATCCTCTATCCTATCCTATCCTCTATCCTATCCTATCCTCTATCCTACCCTATCCTCCATCCTATCCTACCCTCTTTCCTATCCTATCCTCTATCCTATCCTACCCTCTTTCCTATCCTATCCTCTGTCCTATCCTATCCTCTATCCTATCCCTTCCTCAATCCTATTATATCCTCTATCCTATCCTATCCTCTATCCCATCCTATCCTATCCTCTATCCTATCCTATCCTCTATCCTATCCTATCCTCTATCCCATCCTATCCTATCCTCTATCCTATCCTATCCTCTATCCTATCCTATCCTCTATCCTACCCTATCCTCTATCCTATTCTATCCTCTATCCTATCCTATCCTCTATCCCATCCTATCCTCTATCCTATCCTATCCTCTATCCTATCCTATCCTCTATCCTATCCTATCCTCTATCCTATCCTCTATCCTATCCTCTATCCTATCCTATCCTGTATCCTATCCTATCCTCTATCCTATCCTCTATCCTATCCTATCCTCTATCATACCCTATCCTCTATCCTATCCTATCCTCTATCCTATCCTATCCTCTATCCTATCCTACCCTCTTTCCTATCCTATCCTCTATCCTATCCTACCCTCTTTCCTATCCTATCCTCTGTCCTATCCTATCCTCTATCCTATCCTATCCTCTATCCTATCCTATCCTCTATCCTATCCTACCCTCTTTCCAATCCTATCCTCTATCCTATCCTATCCTCTATCCTATCCTATCCTCTATCCGATCATCTATCCTATCATATCCTCTATCCTATCCTATCCTCTATCTTATCCTATCCTCTATCCTATCCTCTATCCTATCCTATCCTCTATCCTATCCTATCCTCTATCCTATCCTCTATCCTATCCTATCCTCTTTCCTATCCTATCCTCTATCCTATCCTATCCTCTATCCTATCCTTTCCTCAATCCTATTATATCCTCTATCCTATCCTATCCTCTGTCCTATCCTATCCTCTATCCTATCCTATCCTCTATCCTATCCTCTATCCTATCCTCTATCCAATCCTATCCTCTATCCTATCCTATCCTCTATCCTATCCTCTATCCTATCCTCTATCCTATCCTCTATCCAATCCTATCCTCTATCCTATCCTATCCTCTATCCTATCCTATCCTCTATCCTATCCTATCCTATACTTTATCCAATCCTATCCTCTATCCTATCCTATCCTCTATCCTATCCTACCCTCTTTCCTATCCTATCCTCTGTCCTATCCTATCCTCTATCCTATCCTATCCTCTATCCTATCCTATCCTCTATCCTATCCTTTCCTCAATCCTATTATATCCTCTATCCTATCCTATCCTCTATCCTATCCTATCCTATCCTTTATCCAATCCTATCCTCTATCCTATCCTATCCTCTATCCTATCCTACCCTCTTTCCTATCCTATCCTCTATCCTATTCTATCCTCTATCCTATCCTATCCTCTATCCCATCCTATCCTCTATCCTATCCTATCCTCTATCCTATCCTATCCTCTATCCTATCCTCTATCCTATCCTATCCTGTATCCTATCCTATCCTCTATGCTATCCTATCCTCTATAATATCCTATCCTCTATCCTATCCTATCCTCTATCCTATCCTATCCTCTATCCTATCCTATCCTCTATCCTATCCTATCCTCTATCCTATCCTATCCTCTATCCTATCCTATCCTCTATCCTATCCTATCCTCTATCCTATCCTATCCTCTATCCTATACTATCCTCTACCTTATCCTATCCTCTATCCTATCCAATTACCTATCCTATCCTCTATCCTATCCTATCCTCTATCCTATACTTTCCTCTATCCAATCCTATCCTCTATCCTATCCTATCCTCTATCCTACTCTATCCTCTATCCTACTCTATCCTCTATCCTATCCTATCCTCTATCCTATCCTATCCTCTATCCGATCCTCTATCCTATCCTATCCTCTATCCGATCCTCTATCCTATCCTGTATCCTATCCTATCCTCTATCCTATCCTATCCTCTATCCTATCCTATCCTTTATCCTATCCTATCCTCTATCCTATCCCATCCTCTATCCTATCCTCTATCCTATCCTATCCTCTGTCCTATCCTATCCTCTATCCTATCCTATCCTCTATCCTATCCTATCCTCTATCCTATCCTATCCTCTATCCTATCCTATCCTATCCTCTATCCTATCCTATCCTATCCTCTATGCTATCCTATCCTTTATCCTATCCTATCCTCTATTCTATCCTATTCTCTATCCTATACTATCCTCTATCCTAACCTATCCTCTATCCTATCCTATCCTCTATCCTATCCTATCCTCTATCCGATCATCTATCCAATCCTATCCTCTATCCTATCCTATCCTCTATCCTACTCTATCCTCTATCCTACTCTATCCTCTATCCTATCCTATCCTCTATCCTATCCTATCCTCTATCCTATCCTTTCCTCTATCCTATCCTATCCTCTATCCTATATTATCCTCTACCCTATCCTATCCTCTATCCTATACTATCCTCTACCTTATCCTATCCTATCCTTTTTCCTATCCTATCCTCTATCCTATCCTATCCTCTATCCTATACTATCCTCTACCTTATCCTATCCTCTATCCTATCCAATTACCTATCCTATCCTCTATCCTATGCTTTCCTCTATCCTATCCTATCCTCTATCCTATCCTATCCTCTATCCGATCCTCTATCCTATCCTATCCTCTATCCTATCCTCTATCCTATCCTATCCTCTATCCTATCCTATCCTCTATCCTATCCTATCCTATCCTCTATCCTATCCTATCCTATCCTCTATGCTATCCTATCCTTTATCCTATCCTATCCTCTATTCTATCCCATTCTCTATCCTATCCTATCCTCTATCTTATCCTATCCTCTATCCTATCCTCTATCCTATCCTATCCTCTATCCTATCCTATCCTCTATCCTATCCTCTATCCTATCCTATCCTCTTTCCTATCCTATCCTCTATCCTATCCTATCCTCTATCCTATCCTTTCCTCAATCCTATTATATCCTCTATCCTATCCTATCCTCTGTCCTATCCTATCCTCTATCCTATCCTATCCTCTATCCTATCCTCTATCCTATCCTCTATCCAATCCTATCCTCTATCCTATCCTATCCTCTATCCTATCCTCTATCCTATCCTCTATCCAATCCTATCCTCTATCCTATCCTATCCTCTATCCTATCCTATCCTCTATCCTATCCTATCCTATACTTTATCCAATCCTATCCTCTATCCTATCCTATCCTCTATCCTATCCTACCCTCTTTCCTATCCTATCCTCTGTCCTATCCTATCCTCTATCCTATCCTATCCTCTATCCTATCCTATCCTCTATCCTATCCTTTCCTCAATCCTATTATATCCTCTATCCTATCCTATCCTCTATCCTATCCTATCCTATCCTTTATCCAATCCTATCCTCTATCCTATCCTATCCTCTATCCTATCCTACCCTCTTTCCTATCCTATCCTCTATCCTATTCTATCCTCTATCCTATCCTATCCTCTATCCCATCCTATCCTCTATCCTATCCTATCCTCTATCCTATCCTATCCTCTATCCTATCCTCTATCCTATCCTATCCTGTATTCTATCCTATCCTCTATCCTATCCTATCCTCTATAATATCCTATCCTCTATCCTATCGTATCCTCTATCCTATCCTATCCTCTATCCTATCCTATCCTCTATCCTATCCTATCCTCTATCCTATCCTATCCTCTATCCTATCCTATCCTCTATCCTATCCTATCCTCTATCCTATCCTATCCTCTATCCTATACTATCCTCTACCTTATCCTATCCTCTATCCTATCCAATTACCTATCCTATCCTCTATCCTATCCTTTCCTCTATCCTATCCTATCCTCTATCCTATCCTATCCTCTATCCGAACCTCTATCCTATCCTATCCTCTATCCTATCCTCTATCCTATCCTCTATCCTATCCTCTATCCTATCCTCTATCCTATCCTCTATCCTATCCTATCCTCTTTCCTATCCTATCCTATCCTCTATGCTATCTAATCCTTTATCCTATCCTATCCTCTATTCTATCCTATTCTCTATCCTATACTATCCTCTATCCTATCCTATCCTATCCTCTATGCTATCTAATCCTTTATCCTATCCTATCCTCTATTCTATCCTATTCTCTATCCTATACTATCCTCTATCCTATCCTATCCTCTATCCTATCCTATCCTCTATCCTATCCTATCCTCTATCCTATACTTTCCTCTATCCAATCCTATCCTCTATCCTATCCTATCCTCTATCCTACTCTATCCTCTATCCTACTCTATCCTCTATCCTATCCTATCCTCTATCCTATCCTATCCTCTATCCGATCCTCTATCCTATCCTATCCTCTATCCGATCCTCTATCCTATCCTGTATCCTATCCTATCCTCTATCCTATCCTATCCTCTATCCTATCCTATCCTTTATCCTATCCTATCCTCTATCCTATCCCATCCTCTATCCTATCCTCTATCCTATCCTATCCTCTGTCCTATCCTATCCTCTATCCTATCCTATCCTCTATCCTATCCTATCCTCTATCCTATCCTATCCTATCCTCTATCCTATCCTATCCTATCCTCTATGCTATCCTATCCTTTATCCTATCCTATCCTCTATTCTATCCTATTCTCTATCCTATACTATCCTCTATCCTAACCTATCCTCTATCCTATCCTATCCTCTATCCTATCCTATCCTCTATCCGATCATCTATCCAATCCTATCCTCTATCCTATCCTATCCTCTATCCTACTCTATCCTCTATCCTACTCTATCCTCTATCCTATCCTATCCTCTATCCTATCCTATCCTCTATCCTATCCTTTCCTCTATCCTATCCTATCCTCTATCCTATATTATCCTCTACCCTATCCTATCCTCTATCCTATACTATCCTCTACCTTATCCTATCCTATCCTTTTTCCTATCCTATCCTCTATCCTATCCTATCCTCTATCCTATACTATCCTCTACCTTATCCTATCCTCTATCCTATCCAATTACCTATCCTATCCTCTATCCTATGCTTTCCTCTATCCTATCCTATCCTCTATCCTATCCTATCCTCTATCCGATCCTCTATCCTATCCTATCCTCTATCCTATCCTCTATCCTATCCTATCCTCTATCCTATCCTATCCTCTATCCTATCCTATCCTATCCTCTATCCTATCCTATCCTATCCTCTATGCTATCCTATCCTTTATCCTATCCTATCCTCTATTCTATCCCATTCTCTATCCTATACTATCCTCTATCCTATCCTATCCTCTATCCTATACTATCCTCTACCTTATCCTATCCTCTATCCTATCCAATTACCTATCCTATCCTCTATCCTATGCTTTCCTCTATCCTATCCTATCCTCTATCCTATCCTATCCTCTATCCGATCCTCTATCCTATCCTATCCTCTATCCTATCCTCTATCCTATCCTATCCTCTATCCTATCCTATCCTCTATCCTATCCTATCCTCTATCCTATCCTATCCTATCCTCTATCCTATCCTATCCTATCCTCTATGCTATCCTATCCTTTATCCTATCCTATCCTCTATTCTATCCTATTCTCTATCTTATACTATCCTCTATCCTATCCTATCCTCTATCCTATCCTATCCTCTATCCTATCCTATCCTCTATCCTATACTTTCCTCTATCCAATCCTATCCTCTATCCTATCCTATCCTCTATCCTACTCTATCCTCTATCCTACTCTATCCTCTATCCTATCCTATCCTCTATCCTATCCTATCCTCTATCCGATCCTCTATCCGATCCTCTATCCTATCCTGTATCCTGTCCTATCCTCTATCCTATCCTATCCTCTATCCTATCCTATCCTTTATCCTATCCTATCCTCTATCCTATCCCATCCTCTATCCTATACTATCCTCTACCTTATCCTATCCTCTATCCTATCCAATTACCTATCCTATCCTCTATTATATCCTTTCCTCTATCCTATCCTATCCTCTATCCGATCCTCTATCCTATCCTATCCTCTATCCTATCCTCTATCCTATCCTATCCTCTATCCTATCCTATCCTCTATCCTATCCTATCCTCTATCCTATCCTATCCTCTATCCTATCCTATCCTCTATCCTATACTATCCTCTACCTTATCCTATCCTCTATCCTATCCAATTACCTATCCTATCCTCTATCCTATCCTTTCCTCTATCCTATCCTATCCTCTATCCTATCCTATCCTCTATCCTATCCTTTCCTCTATCCTATCCTATCCTCTATCCTATCCTATCCTCTATCCGAACCTCTATCCTATCCTATCCTCTATCCTATCCTCTATCCTATCCTCTATCCTATCCTATCCTCTATCCTATCCTATCCTATCCTCTATGCTATCTAATCCTTATTCTATCCTATCCTCTATTCTATCCTATTCTCTATCCTATACTATCCTCTATCCTATCCTATCCTCTATCCTATCCTATCCTCTATCCTATCCTATCCTCTATCCTATACTTTCCTCTATCCAATCCTATCCTCTATCCTTTCCTATCCTCTATCCTACTCTATCCTCTATCCTACTCTATCCTCTATCCTATCCTATCCTCTATCCTATACTATCCTCTATCCAATATTATCATCTATTCTATCCTATCCTGTATCCTATCCTATCATCTATCCTATCCTATCCTCTATCCTATCCTATCCTATCCTTTTCCTATCCTATCCTCTATCCTATCCTATCCTCTATCCTATCCTATCCTCTATCCTATACTATCCTCTACCTTATCCTATCCTCTATCCTATCCAATTACCTATCCTATCCTCTATCCTATCCTTTCCTCTATCCTATCCTATCCTCTATCCTATCCTATCCTCTATCCGAACCTCTATCCTATCCTATCCTCTATCCTATCCTCTATCCTATCCTCTATCCTATCCTATCCTCTATCCTATCCTATCCTATCCTCTATGCTATCTAATCCTTTATCCTATCCTATCCTCTATTCTATCCTATTCTCTATCCTATACTATCCTCTATGCTATCTAATCCTTTATCCTATCCTATCCTCTATTCTATCCTATTCTCTATCCTATACTATCCTCTATCCTATCCTATCCTCTATCCTATCCTATCCTCTATCCTATCCTATCCTCTATCCTATACTTTCCTCTATCCAATCCTATCCTCTATCATATCCTATCCTCTATCCTACTCTATCCTCTATCCTACTCTATCCTCTATCCTATCCTATCCTCTATCCTATCCTATCCTCTATCCGATCCTCTATCCTATCCTATCCTCTATCCGATCCTCTATCCTATCCTGTATCCTATCCTATCCTCTATCCTATCCTATCCTCTATCCTATCCTATCCTTTATCCTATCCTATCCTCTATCCTATCCCATCCTCTATCCTATACTATCCTCTACCTTATCCTATCCTCTATCCTATCCAATTACCTATCCTATCCTCTATTATATCCTTTCCTCTATCCTATCTTATCCTCTATCCGATCCTCTATCCTATCCTATCCTCTATCCTATCCTCTATCCTATCCTATCCTCTATCCTATCCTCTATCCTATCCTCTATCCTATCCTATCCTCTATCCTATCCTCTATCCTATCCTATCCTCTATCCTATCCTATCCTCTATCCTATCCTATCCTCTATCCTATCCTATCCTCTATCCTATCCTATCCTCTATCCTATCCTATCCTATCCTTTTTCCTATCCTATCCTCTATCCTATCCTATCCTCTATCCTATCCTATCCTCTATCCTATACTATCCTCTACCTTATCCTATCCTCTATCCTATCCAATTACCTATCCTATCCTCTATCCTATCCTTTCCTCTATCCTATAATATCCTCTATCCTATCCTATCCTCTATCCGAACCTCTATCCTATCCTATCCTCTATCCTATCCTCTATCCTATCCTATCCTCTGTCCTATCCTATCCTCTATCCTATCCTATCCTCTATCCTATCCTATCCTCTATCCTATCCTATCCTCTATCCTATCCTATCCTCTATCCTATCCTATCCTCTATCCTATCCTATCCTCTATCCTATCCTATCCTCTATCCTATCCTATCCTCTATCCTATCCTATCCTCTATCCTATCCTATCCTCTATCCTATCCTATCCTCTATCCTATCCTATCCTCTATCCTATCCTATCCTCTATCCTATCCTCTATCCTATCCTATCCTCTATTCTATCCTATCCTCTATCCTATCATTTCCTCAATCCTATTATATCCTCTATCCTATCCTATCCTCTATCCTATACTATCCTCTACCTTATCCTATCCTCAATCCTATCCAATTACCTATCCTATCCTCTATCCTATCCTTTCCTCTATCCTATCCTATCCTCTATCCTATCCTATCCTCTATCCGAACCTCTATCCTATCCTATCCTCTATCCTATCCTCTATCCTATCCTCTATCCTATCCTCTATCCTATCCTCTATCCTATCCTATCCTCTATCCTATCCTATCCTATCCTCTATCCTATCCTCTATCCTATCCTATCCTCTATCCTATCCTATCCTATCCTCTATGCTATCTAATCCTTTATCCTATCCTATCCTCTATTCTATCCTATTCTCTATCCTATACTATCCTCTATCCTATCCTATCCTATCCTCTATGCTATCTAATCCTTTATCCTATCCTATCCTCTATTCTATCCTATTCTCTATCCTATACTATCCTCTATCCTATCCTATCCTCTATCCTATCCTATCCTCTATCCTATCCTATCCTCTATCCTATACTTTCCTCTATCCAATCCTATCCTCTATCCTATCCTATCCTCTATCCTACTCTATCCTCTATCCTACTCTATCCTCTATCCTATCCTATCCTCTATCCTTTCCTATCCTCTATCCGATCCTCTATCCTATCCTATCCTCTATCCGATCCTCTATCCTATCCTGTATCCTATCCTATCCTCTATCCTATCCTATCCTCTATCCTATCCTATCCTTTATCCTATCCTATCCTCTATCCTATCCCATCCTCTATCCTATCCTCTATCCTATCCTATCCTCTGTCCTATCCTATCCTCTATCCTATCCTATCCTCTATCCTATCCTATCCTCTATCCTATCCTATCCTATCCTCTATCCTATCCTATCCTATCCTCTATGCTATCCTATCCTTTATCCTATCCTATCCTCTATTCTATCCTATTCTCTATCCTATACTATCCTCTATCCTAACCTATCCTCTATCCTATCCTATCCTCTATCCTATCCTATCCCCTATTCTATACTTTCCTCTATCCAATCCTATCCTCTATCCTATCCTATCCTCTATCCTACTCTATCCTCTATCCTACTCTATCCTCTATCCTATCCTATCCTCTATCCTATCCTATCCTCTATCCTATCCCATCCTCTATCCTATCCTCTATCCTATCCTATCCTCTGTCCTATCCTATCCTCTATCCTATCCTATCCTCTATCCTATCCTATCCTCTATCCTATCCTATCCTATCCTCTATCCTATCCTATCCTATCCTCTATGCTATCCTATCCTTTATCCTATCCTATCCTCTATCCTATCCTATCCTCTATCCTATCCTATCCTTTATCCTATCCTATCCTCTATCCTATCCCATCCTCTATCCTATCCTCTATCCTATCCTATCCTCTGTCCTATCCTATCCTCTATCCTATGCTTTCCTCTATCCTATCCTATCCTCTATCCTATCCTATCCTCTATCCGATCCTCTATACTATCCTATCCTCTATCCTATCCTCTATCGTATCCTATCCTCTATCCTATCCTATCCTCTATCCTATCCTATCCTATCCTCTATCCTATCCTATCCTATCCTCTATGCTATCCTATCCTTTATCCTATCCTATCCTCTATTCTATCCTATTCTCTATCCTATACTATCCTCTATCCTATCCTATCCTCTATCCTATACTATCCTCTACCTTATCCTATCCTCTATCCTATCCAATTACCTATCCTATCCTCTATCCTATGCTTGCCTCTATCCTATCCTATCCTCTATCCTATCCTATCCTCTATCCGATCCTCTATCCTATCCTATCCTCTATCCGATCCTCTATCCGATCCTCTATCCTATCCTGTATCCTATCCTATCCTCTATCCTATCCTATCCTCTATCCTATCCTATCCTTTATCCTATCCTATCCTCTATCCTATCCCATCCTCTATCCTATACTATCCTCTACCTTATCCTATCCTCTATCCTATCCAATTACCTATCCTATCCTCTATTATATCCTTTCCTCTATCCTATCCTATCCTCTATCCGATCCTCTATCCTATCCTATCCTCTATCCTATCCTCTATCCTATCCTATCCTCTATCCTATCCTCTATCCTATCCTCTATTATATCCTATCCTCTATCCTATCCTCTATCCTATCCTATCCTCTATCCTATCCTATCCTCTATCCTATACTATCCTCTACCTTATCCTATCCTCTATCCTATCCAATTACCTATCCTATCCTCTATCCTATGCTTTCCTCTATCCTATCCTATCCTCTATCCTATCCTATCCTCTATCCGATCCTCTATCCTATCCTATCCTCTATCCTATCCTCTATCCTATCCTATCCTCTATCCTATCCTATCCTCTATCCTATCCTATCCTATCCTCTATCCTATCCTATCCTATCCTCTATGCTATCCTATCCTTTATCCTATCCTATCCTCTATTCTATCCTATTCTCTATCCTATACTATCCTCTATCCTATCCTATCCTCTATCCTATCCTATCCTCTATCCTATCCTATCCTCTATCCTATACTTTCCTCTATCCAATCCTATCCTCTATCCTATCCTATCCTCTATCCTACTCTATCCTCTATCCTACTCTATCCTCTATCCTATCCTATCCTCTATCCTATCCTATCCTCTATCCGATCCTCTATCCGATCCTCTATCCTATCCTGTATCCTATCCTATCCTCTATCCTATCCTATCCTTTATCCTATCCTATCCTCTATCCTATCCCATCCTCTATCCTATACTATCCTCTACCTTATCCTATCCTCTATCCTATCCAATTACCTATCCTATCCTCTATTATATCCTTTCCTCTATCCTATCCTATCCTCTATCCGATCCTCTATCCTATCCTATCCTCTATCCTATCCTCTATCCTATCCTATCCTCTATCCTATCCTCTATCCTATCCTCTATTATATCCTATCCTCTATCCTATCCTCTATCCTATCCTATCCTCTATCCTATCCTATCCTCTATCCTATCCTATCCTCTATCCTATCCTATCCTCTATCCTATCCTATCCTCTATCCTATCCTATCCTCTATCCTATCCTATCCTATCCTTTTTCCTATCCTATCCTCTATCCTATCCTATCCTCTATCCTATCCTATCCTCTATCCTATACTATCCTCTACCTTATCCTATCCTCTATCCTATCCAATTACCTATCCTATCCTCTATCCTATCCTTTCCTCTATCCTATCCTATCCTCTATCCTATCCTATCCTCTATCCGATCCTCTATCCTATCCTATCCCATATCCTATCCTCTATCCTATCCTATCCTCTATCCTATCCTATCCTCTATCCTATCCTATCCTATCCTCTATCCTATCCTATCCTATCCTCTATCCTATCCTATCCTCTATCCTATACTTTCCTCTATCCAATCCTATCCTCTATCCTATCCTATCCTCTATCCTACTCTATCCTCTATCCTACTCTATCCTCTATCCTATCCTATCCTCTATCCTATCCTATCCTCTATCCGATCCTCTATCCTATCCTATCCTCTATCCGATCCTCTATCCTATCCTATCCTGTATCCTATCCTATCCTCTATCCTATCCTATCCTCTATCCTATCCTATCCTTTATCCTATCCTATCCTCTATCCTATCCCATCCTCTATCCTATACTATCCTCTCCCTTATCCTATCCTCTATCCTATCCAATTACCTATCCTATCCTCTATTATATCCTTTCCTCTATCCTATCCTATCCTCTATCCGATCCTCTATCCTATCCTATCCTCTATCCTATCCTCTATCCTATCCTATCCTCTATCCTATCCTATCCTCTATCCTATACTATCCTCTACCTTATCCTATCCTCTATCCTATCCAATTACCTATCCTATCCTCTATCCTATCCTTTCCTCTATCCTATCCTATCCTCTATCCTATCCTATCCTCTATCCGAACCTCTATCCTATCCTATCCTCTATCCTATCCTCTATCCTATCCTCTATCCTATCCTATCCTCTATCCTATCCTATCCTATCCTCTATGCTATCTAATCCTTATTCTATCCTATCCTCTATTCTATCCTATTCTCTATCCTATACTATCCTCTATCCTATCCTATCCTATCCTCTATGCTATCTAATCCTTTATCCTATCCTATCCTCTATTCTATCCTATTCTCTATCCTATACTATCCTCTATCCTATCCTATCCTCTATCCTATCCTATCCTCTATCCTATCCTATCCTCTATCCTATACTTTCCTCTATCCAATCCTATCCTCTATCCTTTCCTATCCTCTATCCTACTCTATCCTCTATCCTACTCTATCCTCTATCCTATCCTATCCTCTATCCTATCCTATCCTCTATCCTATATTATCATCTATTCTATCCTATCCTGTATCCTATCCTATCATCTATCCTATCCTATCCTCTATCCTATCCTATCCTATCCTCTATCCTATACTATCCTCTACCTTATCCTATCCTCTATCCTATCCAATTACCTATCCTATCCTCTATCCTATCCTTTCCTCTATCCTATCCTATCCTCTATCCTATCCTATCCTCTATCCGAACCTCTATCCTATCCTATCCTCTATCCTATCCTCTATCCTATCCTCTATCCTATCCTATCCTCTATCCTATCCTATCCTATCCTCTATGCTATCTAATCCTTTATCCTATCCTATCCTCTATTCTATCCTATTCTCTATCCTATACTATCCTCTATGCTATCTAATCCTTTATCCTATCCTATCCTCTATTCTATCCTATTCTCTATCCTATACTATCCTCTATCCTATCCTATCCTCTATCCTATCCTATCCTCTATCCTATCCTATCCTCTATCCTATACTTTCCTCTATCCAATCCTATCCTCTATCCTATCCTATCCTCTATCCTACTCTATCCTCTATCCTACTCTATCCTCTATCCTATCCTATCCTCTATCCTATCCTATCCTCTATCCGATCCTCTATCCTATCCTATCCTCTATCCGATCCTCTATCCTATCCTGTATCCTATCCTATCCTCTATCCTATCCTATCCTCTATCCTATCCTATCCTTTATCCTATCCTATCCTCTATCCTATCCCATCCTCTATCCTATACTATCCTCTACCTTATCCTATCCTCTATCCTATCCAATTACCTATCCTATCCTCTATTATATCCTTTCCTCTATCCTATCTTATCCTCTATCCGATGCTCTATCCTATCCTATCCTCTATCCTATCCTCTATCCTATCCTATCCTCTATCCTATCCTCTATCCTATCCTCTATCCTATCCTCTATCCTATCCTATCCTCTATCCTATCCTCTATCCTATCCTATCCTCTATCCTATCCTATCCTCTATCCTATCCTATCCTCTATCCTATCCTATCCTCTATCCTATCCTATCCTCTATCCTATCCTATCCTCTATCCTATCCTATCCTCTATCCTATCCTATCCTCTATCCTATCCTATCCTCTATCCTATCCTATCCTATCCTTTTTCCTATCCTATCCTCTATCCTATCCTATCCTCTATCCTATCCTATCCTCTATCCTATACTATCCTCTACCTTATCCTATCCTCTATCCTATCCAATTACCTATCCTATCCTCTATCCTATCCTTTCCTCTATCCTATAATATCCTCTATCCTATCCTACCCTCTATCCGAACCTCTATCCTATCCTATCCTCTATCCTATCCTCTATCCTATCCTATCCTCTGTCCTATCCTATCCTCTATCCTATCCTATCCTCTATCCTATCCTATCCTCTATCCTATCCTATCCTATCCTCTATGCTATCCTATCCTATCCTCTATGCTATCCTATCCTTTATCCTATCCTATCCTCTATTCTATCCTATTCTCTATCCTATACTATCCTCTATCCTAACCTATCCTCTATCCTATCCTATCCTCTATCCTATCCTATCCCCTATCCTATACTTTCCTCTATCCAATCCTATCCTCTATCCTATCCTATCCTCTATCCTACTCTATCCTCTATCCTACTCTATCCTCTATCCTATCCTATCCTCTATCCTATCCTATCCTCTATCCTATACTTTCCTCTATCCAATCCTATCCTCTATCCTATCCTATCCTCTATCCTACTCTATCCTCTATCCTACTCTATCCTCTATCCTATCCTATCCTCTATCCGATCCTCTATCCTATCCTATCCTCTATCCGATCCTCTATCCTATCCTGTATCCTATCCTATCCTCTATCCTATCCTATGCTCTATCCTATCCTATCCTTTATCCTATCCTATCCTCTATCCTATCCCATCCTCTATCCTATACTATCCTCTACCTTATCCTATCCTCTATCCTATCCAATTACCTATCCTATCCTCTATTATATCCTTTCCTCTATCCTATCTTATCCTCTATCCGATCCTCTATCCTATCCTATCCTCTATCCTATCCTTTCCTCTATCCTATCTTATCCTCTATCCGATCCTCTATCCTATCCTATCCTCTATCCTATCCTCTATCCTATCCTATCCTCTATCCTATCCTCTATCCTATCCTCTATCCTATCCTATCCTCTATCCTATCCTCTATCCTATCCTATCCTCTATCCTATCCTATCCTCTATCCTATCCTATCCTCTATCCTATCCTATCCTCTATCCTATCCTATCCTCTATCCTATCCTATCCTCTATCCTATCCTATCCTATCCTTTTTCCTATCCTATCCTCTATCCTATCCTATCCTCTATCCTATCCTATCCTCTACCCTATACTATCCTCTACCTTATCCTATCCTCTATCCTATCCAATTACCTATCCTATCCTCTATCCTATCCTTTCCTCTATCCTATAATATCCTCTATCCTATCCTATCCTCTATCCGAACCTCTATCCTATCCTATCCTCTATCCTATCCTCTATCCTATCCTATCCTCTGTCCTATCCTATCCTCTATCCTATCCTATCCTCTATCCTATCCTATCCTCTATCCTATCCTATCCTATCCTCTATCCTATCCTATCCTATCCTCTATCCTATCCTATCCTATCCTCTATCCTATCCTATCCTATCCTCTATGCTATCCTATCCTTTATCCTATCCTATCCTCTATTCTATCCTATTCTCTATCCTATACTATCCTCTATCCTAACCTATCCTCTATCCTATCCTATCCTCTATCCTATCCTATCCCCTATCCTATACTTTCCTCTATCCAATCCTATCCTCTATCCTATCCTATCCTCTATCCTACTCTATCCTCTATCCTACTCTATCCTCTATCCTATCCTATCCTCTATCCTATCCTATCCTCTATCCTATCCTATCCTCTATCCTATCCTATCCTCTATCCTATATTATCCTCTACCCTATCCTATCCTCTATCCTATCCTATCCTATCCTTTTTCCTATCCTATCCTCTATCCTATCCTATCCTCTATCCTATACTATCCTCTACCTTATCCTATCCTCTATCCTATCCAATTACCTATCCTATCCAATTACCTATCCTATCCTCTATCCTATGCTTTCCTCTATCCTATCCTATCCTATCCTCTATCCGATCCTCTATCCTATCCTATCCTCTATCCTATCCTCTATCCTATCCTATCCTCTATCCTATCCTATCCTCTATCCTATCCTATCCTCTATCCTATCCTATCCTCTATCCTATCCTATCCTATCCTCTATCCTATCCTATCCTATCCTCTATGCTATCCTATCCTTTATCCTATCCTATCCTCTATTCTATCCTATTCTCTATCCTATACTATCCTCTACCCTATCCTATCCTCTATCCTATCCTATCCTCTATCCTATCCTATCCTATCCTTTTTCCTATCCTATCCTCTATCCTATCCTATCCTCTATCCTATACTATCCTCTACCTTATCCTATCCTCTATCCTATCCAATTACCTATCCTATCCTCTATCCTATGCTTTCCTCTATCCTATCCTATCCTCTATCCTATCCTATCCTCTATCCGGTCCTCTATCCTATCCTATCCTCTATCCTATCCTCTATCCTATCCTATCCTCTATCCTATCCTATCCTCTATCCTATCCTATCCTCTATCCTATCCTATCCTATCCTCTATCCTATCCTATCCTATCCTCTATGCTATCCTATCCTTTATCCTATCCTATCCACTATTCTATCCTATTCTCTATCCTATACTATCCTCTATCCTATCCTATCCTCTATCCTATCCTATCCTCTATCCTATCCTATCCTCTATCCTATACTTTCCTCTATCCAATCCTATCCTCTATCCTATCCTATCCTCTATCCTACTCTATCCTCTATCCTACTCTATCCTCTATCCTATCCTATCCTCTATTCTATCCTATCCTCTATCCGATCCTCTATCCTATCCTATCCTCTATCCGATCCTCTATCCTATCCTGTATCCTATCCTATCCTCTATCCTATCCTATCCTCTATCCTATCCTATCCTTTATCCTATCCTATCCTCTATCCTATCCCATCCTCTATCCTATACTATCCTCTACCTTATCCTATCCTCTATCCTATCCAATTACCTATCCTATCCTCTATTATATCCTTTCCTCTATCCTATCCTATCCTCTATCCGATCCTCTATCCTATCCTATCCTCTATCCTATCCTCTATCCTATCCTATCCTCTATCCTATCCTCTATCCTATCCTCTATTATATCCTATCCTCTATCCTATCCTCTATCCTATCCTATCCTCTATCCTATCCTATCCTCTATCCTATCCTATCCTCTATCCTATATTATCCTCTATCCTATCCTATCCTGTATCCTATCCTATCCTCTATCCTATCCTATCCTCTATCCTATCCTATCCTCTATCCTATCCTATCCTCTATCCTATCCTATCCTATCCTTTTTCCTATCCTATCCTCTATCCTATCCTATCCTCTATCCTATCCTATCCTCTATCCTATACTATCCTCTACCTTATCCTATCCTCTATCCGAACCTCTATCCTATCCTATCCTCTATCCTATCCTCTATCCTATCCTATCCTATCCTCTATGCTATCCTATCCTTTATCCTATCCTATCCTCTATTCTATCCTATTCTCTATCCTATACTATCCTCTATCCTATCCTATCCTCTATCCTATCCTATCCTCTATCCTATCCTATCCTCTATCCTATATTATCCTCTATCCTATCCTATCCTCTATCCTATCCTATCCTCTATCCTATCCTATCCTCTATCCGATCCTCTATCCTATCCTATCCTCTATCCGATCCTCTATCCTATCCTGTATCCTATCCTATCCTCTATCCTATCCTATCCTCTATCCTATCCTATCCTTTATCCTATCCTATCCTCTATCCTATCCCATCCTCTATCCTATACTATCCTCTACCTTATCCTATCCTCTATCCTATCCAATTACCTATCCTATCCTCTATTATATCCTTTCCTCTATCCTATCCTATCCTCTATCCGATCCTCTATCCTATCCTATCCTCTATCCTATCCTCTATCCTATCCTATCCTCTATCCTATCCTCTATCCTATCCTATCCTCTATCCTATCCTATCCTCTATCCTATCCTATCCTCTATCCTATCCTATCCTCTATCCTATCCTATCCTATCCTTTTTCCTATCCTATCCTCTCTCCTATCCTATCCTCTATCCTATACTATCCTCTACCTTATCCTATCCTCTATCCTATCCAATTACCTATCCTATCCTCTATCCTATGCTTTCCTCTATCCTATCCTATCCTCTATCCTATCCTATCCTCTATCCGATCCTCTATCCTATCCTATCCTCTATCCTATCCTCTATCCTATCCTATCCTCTATCCTATCCTATCCTCTATCCTATCCTATCCTCTATCCTATCCTATCCTATCCTCTATCCTATCCTATCCTATCCTCTATGCTATCCTATCCTTTATCCTATCCTATCCTCTATTCTATCCTATTCTCTATCCTATACTATCCTCTATCCTATCCTATCCTCTATCCTATATTATCCTCTACCCTATCCTATCCTCTATCCTATCCTATCCTCTATCCTATCCTATCCTATCCTTTTTCCTATCCTATCCTCTATCCTATCCTATCCTCTATCCTATACTATCCTCTACCTTATCCTATCCTCTATCCTATCCAATTACCTATCCTATCCTCTATCCTATGCTTTCCTCTATCCTATCCTATCCTCTATCCTATCCTATCCTGTATCCTATCCTATCCTCTATCCTATACTTTCCTCTATCCAATCCTATCCTCTATCCTATCCTATCCTCTATCCTACTCTATCCTCTATCCTACTCTATCCTCTATCCTATCCTATCCTCTATCCTATCCTATCCTCTATCCGATCCTCTATCCTATCCTATCCTCTATCCGATCCTCTATCCTATCCTGTATCATATCCTATCCTCTATCCTATCCTATCCTCTATCCTATCCTATCCTTTATCCTATCCTATCCTCTATCCTATCCCATCCTCTATCCTATACTATCCTCTACCTTATCCTATCCTCTATCCTATCCAATTACCTATCCTATCCTCTATTATATCCTTTCCTCTATCCTATCCTATCCTCTATCCGATCCTCTATCCTATCCTATCCTCTATCCTATCCTCTATCCTATCCTATCCTCTATCCTATCCTCTATCCTATCCTCTATTATATCCTATCCTCTGTCCTATCCTCTATCCTATCCTATCCTCTATCCTATCCTATCCTCTATCCTATCCTATCCTCTATCCTATATTATCCTCTATCCTATCCTATCCTGTATCCTATCCTATCCTCTATCCTATCCTATCCTCTATCCTATCCTATCCTCTATCCTATCCTATCCTCTATCCTATCCTATCCTCTATCCTATCCTATCCTATCCTTTTTCCTATCCTATCCTCTATCCTATCCTATCCTCTATCCTATCCTATCCTCTATCCTATACTATCCTCTACCTTATCCTATCCTCTATCCTATCCAATTACCTATCCTATCCTCTATCCTATCCTATCCTCTATCCTATCCTATCCTATCCTCTATGCTATCCTATCCTTTATCCTATCCTATCCTCTATTCTATCCTATTCTCTCTCCTATACTATCCTCTATCCTATCCTATCCTCTATCCTATCCTATCCTCTATCCTATCCTATCCTCTATCCTATATTATCTTCTATCCTATCCTATCCTCTATCCTATCCTATCCTCTATCCTATCCTATCCTCTATCCGATCCTCTATCCTATCCTATCCTCTATCCGATCCTCTATCCTATCCTGTATCCTATCCTATCCTCTATCCTATCCTATCCTCTATCCTATCCTATCCTTTATCCTATCCTATCCTCTATCCTATCCCATCCTCTATCCTATACTATCCTCTACCTTATCCTATCCTCTATCCTATCCAATTACCTATCCTATCCTCTATTATATCCTTTCCTCTATCCTATCCTATCCTCTATCCGATCCTCTATCCTATCCTATCCTCTATCCTATCCTCTATCCTATCCTATCCTCTATCCTATCCTCTATCCTATCCTATCCTCTATCCTATCCTATCCTCTATCCTATCCTATCCTCTATCCTATCCTATCCTCTATCCTATATTATCCTCTATCCTATCCTATCCTGTATCCTATCCTATCCTCTATCCTATATTATCCTCTATCCTATCCTATCCTTTTTCCTATCCTATCCTCTATCCTATCCTATCCTCTATCCTATACTATCCTCTATCCTATACTATCCTCTACCTTATCCTATCCTCTATCCTATCCAATTACCTATCCTATCCTCTATTATATCCTTTCCTCTATCCTATCCTATCCTCTATCAGATCCTCTATCCTATCCTATCCTCTATCCTATCCTCTATCCTATCCTCTATCCTATCCTATCCTCTATCCTATCCTCTATCCTATCCTATCCTCTATCCTATCCTATCCTCTATCCTATCCTATCCTCTATCCTATATTATCCTCTATCCTATCCTATCCTGTATCCTATCCTATCCTCTATCCTATCCTATCCTCTATCCTATCCTATCCTCTATCCTATCCTATCCTCTATCCTATACTATCCTATACCTTATCCTATCTTCTATCCTATCCAATTACCTATCCTATCCTCTATCCTATCCTTTCCTCTATCCTATCCTATCCTCTATCCTAGCCTATCCTCTATCCGATCCTCTATCCTATCCTATCCTCTATCCTATCCTCTATCCTATCCTATCCTCTATCCTATCCTATCCTATCCTCTATCCTATCCTATCCTATCCTCTATGCTATCCTATCCTTTATCCTATCCTATCCTCTATTGTATCCTATTCTCTATCCTATACTATCCTCTATCCTATCCTATCCTCTATCATATCCTATCCTCTACCCTATCCTATCCTCTATCCTATACTTTCCTCTATACAATCCTATCCTCTATCCTATCCTATCCTCTATCCTACTCTATCCTCTATCCTACTCTATCCTCTATCCTATCCTATCCTCTATCCTATCCTATCCTCTATCCGATCCTCTATCCGATCCTCTATCCTATCCTGTATCCTATCCTTTTTTTTTTTTTTTTTTTTTAAAGGTATTTGCCTCTATTTAACTTTTCAATTTCTACAAAATCGTTAAAAATCTATTATCGCTGGTCGCGCATGTACTTAATTTAATTTAATCTAATCGATTCGCTTAAACTTAATCTATTTTATATATACTAACACTTAAAGTAACTAAACTCGAGATTAACCCTAAGATTACAAATCTAAAACCTAAACTCTAAAAATTTACTAGCTAAACCTTATTAACCAAAAACCAAAAAAAAACCAACACAAACAGTTGTAATTCTAATTTTTTCTATTAACCTAACCTATCTTATCTAAAATTCGCACAGAATCGCCGAGGTCCGCAGAAATCTACTTAGCGGCTACGATATTCTCTCTACCTACTAGCTACGAAAATTTGACGAAATTCGCAAAATTGTAAGAATTTTTTAAGAAATCTCGTGCGATCGACGGGAAAAATTCTAAAATCGCTTCGAATTATCTAAAATCGTCTGAAAGTGACGAAAAAACGCTAAGAAATGCTAAAATTCTGCTAATTTCTGGATTTCGCAAGAGGGAAGTGGGGGTTTTTGGATAGTTGACCCCCACTTATTCTTATATGTTTGTAAAGCCCTCGTTGAATGCGTAACTTGCCTCGTTGAAAGTTTTTTCGAGAATCAGCTCCTTCCCCTTGTCCGTGTTGTTATCTCGAAAAGGGGGGGGGGGTTTCGACAAATTTTTTGCCTTGGGGAACAATGTTCCCCAGATCACAGACACCCCTTAGATTCCCCTAACGAGTCGACCCACGTACTCAGATTTTTTAGGATCCGAAATTATTTGGTCACCCGGTATGCACGCTAATTTTCAACTTTCACCGATTCCGGCGTTCAGCGGCTCGTTGTAACGGTACGGGCGAGCACTTTACTTTCGTCTGGTCCGTTTCCCTAATTTCCGTAAAATAAGCCTGCTAATCGCTATATCTCCGAAATGGGTGGGTGCAGAGCAAAAAAGTTTTCGGGGGGGGAGAATAACTTCTCCTTTCCGACCCCCTTCGACTCGCCACCCTTCGAAATGGGCGGCCCTAAAATTTTATTGAGATCGGCCTATTTTTGTATTTTACCCGAGTTCTATCTCTTTCTCCTAAGACTTTATATCCGGTGTATAATTACTACTGGTTATCCCTCTGCGGTTTTAACTCTTCTAGTTCCTACCTTACTTTAGGTAACACCGTCCGACCGACCCCTCACGTTGTGTGAACTTCTCGGCTTGGCCTTTCGGGTGTTCTCTATCCTCTCTTGTTCTATGTATTTTCTCTCTATCTCTCTCGTCACTTGACACTTGGAAATTCTAAACTGCTTTATAGTCCACTTGGTATTAATCTATCGAGTGTAATTGTTCGTTTTCTAACACTGTTATTTCACCGGTTTTAATTATTTATTTATTTTTAAAATTTAATTGACATCTCTACTATTTTTAAAAACTTCTAGTCTTTTTCTATTTCTTTCTTTTCAGGTATATGCAGTTTTTCGGCACTCCCGTTTCCCGGATTTTGCTGGAAGTATCTTATTTTCACGTAAGTGTACCCGATTTAATTTTAAGAGTTTAATCTTTTCTTTTTCTTTTTCAGATGTTCGCGTTTGGTTTTTCGAGATTCTATAGTTGATGATCTGCTATTTTCTTTCAAGTTATTTTCCTCTTAGGAGTTTATCCGCCCCTGAGGGGTTTTTAACCCGAACTCCGCGTGAATCGCGTCTTTATTCGCGTTTTGGCTTTATAGTCCTTTTGGTTTTGAATTTTCCACTCACTTTTTACTTTTATATATACTCATACTTATTATTTCGAGTAAGAATAAATTAAAGTAAAACTCGCGAGTGCGGTTGAAATTTTCGCGTTTCTATGCTCTCTTACGATGTTAGCTCGGTGAGATTTCGATTCGCTCTGCTTTTCAAATTCAATCCTGAGGCACGGGAGGCCTCGGTGACTTTCCCCCTCCCTACCCGTTTCTCCGAGCGTTTTTCGGTCGTGGTGTGTTGTGTTACGCCGAGACAATGTAGTTGAACTCGAGTAACCCCATCATTTCAAAATTTTGATATTTTGATTGCTTTGACCTGAGTTGTTCTATCGTTAACGTCCTCGTCTTATGATTTTTTCCCGTTTTACCCTTGTGGTATGGAAACAGAGGGGCAAGTGTCCTATTTCTTCTTCTATTTTCGGTTAGTATATTGCCTAACTGTCTAATTTTAAAATATATTCTATGCTATCCGATTAATACTTTCCTCCTAATAAACTTTCTTCGTGCTACCCGCCCGTGTTCTGGAAACGACTATGTACATATTATACTATTACCGTGGCCTGAGCCGCGTATTCTGTGCTCCACGAAATTTCTTTTAGCTATAAAATCAAGATTTTTAATATTTTATCTGGTCAAATTTTTGGCGGGCGTTTAGAAAGGTGCAAATTTTTATTTTCATCTTAATTTTTTAGCCCCCCCCCCCCCTCTTGAAAATATCTTTTAAAATAGACCCTTTTCAGTTGTTTTTTCTATATCAAAAAATTCGCCGTTTCCAAAAAACGTCGGGTTTACAATCTGGCACGTTAAAAGTTCCCCTAACCCTTATAATTTAATAAAATACAATTCGCCACGCGTTGATAGCGTCGTCCGCCATCTTGTCGCTTAGTGCTAAGCAATACGCCGCTGGGAGTATGCCCCTGATTTACCTTGTCACTTCTCGCCCGCTATCTTCGCTTTCTCGCGCGATTCCTACTTTATCCTACTTTTCGCGGTGTCGCGCTCTGCCCGGAGTCGGTAAGTGGCGCCTGGGAAGCTGCAACCGGAGCCGCAAGTAATACGCCGCTGGTCCTTTGGCTTCGTTGCCTTCCACCGTCTGCTCCGTGCTACAGCGTCCCCGGGGGAGTGTGGAGGGGCCAGGGGGGGGGGAGCCGAGATGCTGAAGGGTTGTCTGCGTTGAGCTTGGAAGTTTCTCCCTCTACTTAGCGGTGGTTGATCTCCTTGTTGTCGCCCTAGCCTGGTCCCGCGTATTCGCTTCTTCACAGGCGTCGGTTGACCTTCGGCATCCTCCACCGTCTATTGAGGCCTCCTTTTCCCGCGATGTCCTCCGCTCCTCGCCCCCCCCCCCCCCCCGGGAAGCGCTGCAACACAGAGAGATTACATTTATTTTAGCGAGTATCATACTTTCTAATATTTATTTTTACTAGTCGCAAATTAGGATCTGATTAATACTTATCTAGAGGTCTCCCATGATTTCGGCATCGGCAGATTCCAGATCTTCGTCTGTACCTCTTATTATCGGATTGTCTATCAGCTCTTTCTCTCTTCTTCTTTCCTCTTCTTCCTTCGTGCTTAGGATGTTTCTGCAGAGGACCATAAATATTTTCCAAGTAGGTTCGCTCTCTAGGATACCGTCCATTATTTTCTCCGTAGACAGAGATTCCGCATCGGTTCGTAGGGCTTCCAAGAGCGGCTTCCTCTCCTCCGTCCATCTCTGGCATGAGACAATAGTGTGTTCCGGTGTGTCAGTGGTTCCCGGATGGAACCAGCACTCATCTGATTCGGTTTTGCCAATGCGTTTTCTAAACAAATTAAAAACTCCGTGCCCGGTAAGGGCTTGTGTTAGGTAAAAGTTCAACTCGCCGTGTTTCCTATTTACCCATTTATCTATATCAGGAATAAGTTTGTGTGTCCATCGGCCTACAACGTTGTGGTTCCATTCATCTTGCCACTTTTGGAGAGTGATTTCTTTATTTTGTTTCCTGATTTGTTTTTTGAACCTGGAAATTGCTAATTCAACTATTTCTTCCGTAGTTTCTTCCTCTATGCCAGTAGTTGGTGGTGGATTTTGTCCTCTATTCTCCGCGGCGTTAGGCCCATGTTCTCTCAAAAATGACGTCATATCATTTTCTTCCTCGAAGATTCTTCTTCTTTCCAAAACTTTGAGATCCCAGGGGGGGATCCCCGCTAAGACTGCTAAAGTTTCTAACGGTACCGATCTATAGGCTGCTACTACTCTTGTAAGCCCCATTTTTTGCGTTTTTCTGAGTAATCTTCTAAAGAAAATTTTTTCCGCAGCTTCGGCCCATATTGGTGCTCCGTATAACACGATCGATTCCATAGTCATAAAGTACAGCTTTCTTCCTGTTTGTCTAGTCTTAATTTTATTTGTCATAATCCTGCTGAGGGCAGACATCGTTCTTATGGCCTTATTAGTTGCCTTCTCGATTTGTTTTTTAAAACTTTTATTGGATTCGAAGATTATTCCGAGGTATTTCAATTCATTCTTCGGTATTATCTCAGCGTCTCCTATTCTGAAACAAAGGTTCGGGTCAACATATTTACAATTCAGCCACATGATTTCTGTTTTGTCTTCCGCTAGGGACAGTCCGGCCGTGGTCATCCACTGTTTGGTGTCCTCAGCGATTTCTTCTGCTCTCAGCTTGAGTCTATTGGTGGTAGAAGCCTGAATAATAATGGCCAAGTCGTCTGCAAAGGCAATTTTTTGTGTCATCGGCGGTGTCGATCTATTTAGAAGTCCATCGTACACCAAATTCCACAAAAAAGGGCCGAGGACTGAGCCTTGAGGGACTCCCATTTTCATATTCAGTTCTATTGATTTTTCCGATGCTTCGTATTCTACCATTCTGCCCCTGAAATAGTCACTTATTATCCGGACGAGATACTCGGATACTTTCCTGTTTTTTAATTCGTTGTCGATTGCCTTCCAGCTCAAAGAGTTAAAGGCGTTTTTTACGTCAAGGGCGATCATGACCGCAAATCTGTTTTTTGCCGAGGCCTCAATTGCCGCTTTCCTGACGATTTCCATTGCATGTATGGTTGATGTTCCCTTAGTGAATCCAAATTGATTTGAGCTGAAAGGTCTTTCTCCTAGCTCTCCATGTAATCTCGCCCGGATGACATATTCCAGGAGCTTGGCCACAGCATCTAGAATACAAATTGGTCTGTAGGCAGAGTGGGAGGAAGGGTCCTTACCTTCTTTTCTAAGAAGAATTGTTCTTGCTACTTTCCATTGCTGTGGTATACTCCCTCTAATTAGAATGCCCTTGAAGAGGGCAGCAAATCTGTCCGGCCTTGTTTCTGCTAATAATTTTATAATTTCAGGTTGCATACCGTCTTTTCCCGGGGCTTTTCCGGATTTCAGCAATTTGGAAGCAGCTATGATTTCTTCCGAGGTAACCTCGGGTATTTTTCTTCCGATTGTCTCCTCTTGGTTTCTCAGGCTATTTTCCCTTTCTGTCTCATTGTTCTCGCTTCCGTTGTTTCCACTTGGTTGCTCGTCAGGTTGTCTAAAATCTTGTGGGAATAATCCCTCCATCACGTTTGCTGCACACTCTGCTGAGAGAGAGGCTGGAGGATTGTCTTTTTTAACCTGTCTTATGATTATTTTATAGGGCTTGCCCCATATGTCCTTATTAATAGTTTCGCATAGTTCGTTCCATGATATCTCTTTCTGTTTGGAAATTAGTCTTTGTAGGTTCTTCTTAGCTCGTTTGTATAGGAAGGTTAAGGCCTCCCTTTCGTCGTCCTTACCCTTCCTCCTCGCTTTTTGGACTGACCTTCTAAGTTTCTGGGTTTTATCTCTTTCTTTCTTTAACTCAGGAGTCCACCAGATATTACTTTTAACCTTTCTATGCGTTGATTCGGGTTTATCTAGCTCTTCGTCGCAGATTTTATAAATATTGTTTAGAAACTTAGTTTCCTCGTCTTTATTAAAATAGTTTGCTTCGTTGAGTCCTTCCTCTATGATAGATCTTTGCAGCGCCGTCCCCAGCCTGAGGAGTCCTGTTCTCGTTAATTTCCATTTATTGCTTTGACTTCCCTTGTTCCTTTGCATCTCGTCCTTAGTTTGAATCTCTGTGAACAAATATTTGTGATCGGATGCTGTTTCTTTGTTAAGTACTTTATTAATGATTTTGTTGTCTTTTTCTTGTAGGTCCCGGGTAGTTGCTATGAAATCCAGATTTGAGGTGGATTTCCCTCTCTCAAAGGTGTGTCCTCCCTCAGGGATACAGGGGAAGATGTTTATCCTTAGCATTTCTTCCAATAATATTGTTCCTTTAAGATTCTGTTCTACAGATCCCCAGGCTGGGGATTTAGCATTAAAGTCTCCTCCTAACAAAATTCTTTTTCCTTTCAGGCGTTCCTGGTCGACAAACTGCATTAGTTTCTTTATTTTGTGTGTGTAGAGATCCGTAGAGATATTTGGAGAAATGTAGGTACTTACTATCGTGAGGTTATCAATTCTTACCGCAACGTAGTCTTCCTGTACCCTGTCTCCGTCCTCTTGTCTTTTAAAGCCGTTTGTATTAGTGACCCAGATTGCTGCTGAATTTCCAGTTGAGTAAATCCAGTTTCCTGGATTGTAAAGTGGCTCTGAAATCAGAACTATGTCCACCCCCGTTTCTGCGACTGTTTGTGTTAGCAAGCAGTGAGCGAGCCTACAATGGTTCAGATTAATTTGCAATAATTTTAAATTGAATTTTATGCGTTACTCCTAGCTGATTGCTCCAAAAATTTTTTATATTGCGGGCAGTTTACCGCCCCCGCAACATGTTCGGCCTTCGATGCGTGTATCCCTTCTCGGATGCAGAGGACACAGCATCTTATTGCCTCACAGCCATTAATTTGGTGTCCTATTGCCCCGCATCTCCTGCAGAGTTCTTGACCCTTCAGATCTAACGTGCAGTTGTACGATAAGTGCCCGAAAGCGTGGCACTTGTAGCATCTTAGAATGTTCTGAGTCCTTTTGACTCTGCAGTTTGTAAAGCCGATTTTTAATTTATTTTCCTGTCCCAATTGTTCCAATATTTTAGCCGGAAGGGCAACTATGGCCATCCGAGTTCCTCCGTATCCGAATCGGATATTTTTGACCTCTATTTCATCTTTCTGAATTCCTAGAATTTTTTCGAGTTCCTCCTGGAGTTCCCCTCTGTCGATTGTTGGATCGAGATCTTTTATTTCGTACACTACCTTGGGGGCCATTCTCCTGATTTTGCAATCTCCCCCTAGGGTGTCCTTCGCGAATTTTTCCAGATCTCCGCCAGTGGTACCCTTTTCCATCTCTATAACGAGATCTCCTCCCCTGGACTTTCTTACGGTATGAATTCCATTCAATCTATCTCCAGCATTGGTCTTTAGTTGTTTAAATAAATCCGCGAAGGTCCTTGTTTCTGATGTTTTAATGATTATAGCTTCCGATTTTGGAGGCGGAGGAAGCTTGTTTCTTTTTTCTCGTTCCTTTTCTTGTTCCCGTTTTCTTTTCTCTGCTTCTGCTGCTTCTTCCTCTTCTTTCTTCTTTTTCCTTAAAGCTTTCTTCTCCTCGTTTTTATTTCTATTCTCGACTGTCTTCCATTCGTTTTCTTTCTCTTTATCATGGTCGATTTCCTTGTTCAATTTGCCGCTTGCTTCTTCCGCTTCACTTTCATACATTAATCTTTTCTTCAGTCCTTCTGCTGTCTTTTTATGCTTTTCGGGTTTCGGTGGAACATTATTTTCATTTTTAGCTAAGGAGCATTGCGTTCCCATATCTCTATGCAGTATACTATTTTTGAGTTGTTTATTTTCTATTATTAGTTCAATGTTTTTTAGCTTGGTGATCGCCACTTCGAGCAGTCTATCCGCTTGGCTGGCGTGACATTTCGTCACGTTTTTTACCTCCGTTAGTGGGTCCGCACAATAATTTTTAACCTCGCGTGTTGAATTTTTAGTTTTTTTGAGGATTTTTATTAGTTGCCCTATTAGTTTTAATACGTCGTCCTCCTCATCCTTCTCTTCGTCGTCGGTCTGGTTGATTGCGTACAAAGTTATGTCTTCTAGTCGTTTCTTTTTTAATGCCGTACTTCCGACCAAGATTACGTCCGAGATTACCGAATCTGTGTCGGTTTCCTCTTCATTTTCTCTTGGTCTTTTAATCAATGATCTATCCTTTTCTTTTTCCGCGCTATGCTTTATTTTTGAGCTTTTCTTGAAGACATTGCCTTTCGCTGCTGGTTGCATTGGTGTGAGGAATTTTTCTTCCTCGTCCATCTTCTTTCTTATTTTGTTCTCTCTTTCTTTCGTCTTCTTTTCGATATGCTATTGTTCTTTTACTATCGTATTGATTTGAAACCGTATTGTCTGTTTGTGCTAACGTATGTGTCAAGTGAATGCTGTATGTGTCTTTGTTTGTGGGTGTCCGTGGTGGCGGTCGTTTCGTCCTCGGTGCGTGTTATTGTATTAGGTTGTCTCTTACTTTGTCCTCTCGCTTTCGCTCGGGGTCGGCCGTTACGATTCCGTCTGTTCGGTATCTTTAACCCCCCCTGGCTCACCCCTTCTGTACCTATCGTTTTCCCAGCGTTTTTTAACCTACCCTTTCCCTTTCCTCTCTTTCCTTAATGCCTTTTTCCCTGTTTCTCTCTGTCCTGATTAGGCTTTAAAATTTTTTTTTTTTTTTTTTTTTTTTTATATTTTAGCTTTTAACTACGAAAGTTTTCTGCTATTAGTATATTTTTCTGCTATTAGTATATTAATCTTACTACATTTTATTTATTTTATATAACTACTACTATCTTGTCTTTTATCTACTATCTTGTCTTTTGAAGGGTGATTTTTCTGACAAATTGTCGCTTTTTTATTACTAATAGAGGGCTAAGCAATTTGATTTTACTACTATTTCTTTCTAATACTGGTTTCTTGTTTTTTAATTCTATTAAGCTATTGTATTTTATTCTTTATTTTATTACATTTAATTGTATTATTTGTAGGTTGGGGAAGGTAGTAAGTCGGAAAACACGGAGAGTTAAAGGTATTTGCCTCTATTTAACTTTTCAATTTCTACAAAATCGTTAAAAATCTATTATCGCTGGTCGCGCATGTACTTAATTTAATTTAATCTAATCGATTCGCTTAAACTTAATCTATTTTATATATACTAACACTTAAAGTAACTAAACTCGAGATTAACCCTAAGATTACAAATCTAAAACCTAAACTCTAAAAATTTACTAGCTAAACCTTATTAACCAAAAACCAAAAAAACCAACACAAACAGTTGTAATTCTAATTTTTTCTATTAACCTAACCTATCTTATCTAAAATTCGCACAGAATCGCCGAGGTCCGCAGAAATCTACTTAGCGGCTACGATATTCTCTCTACCTACTAGCTACGAAAATTTGACGAAATTCGCAAAATTGTAAGAATTTTTTAAGAAATCTCGTGCGATCGACGGGAAAAATTCTAAAATCGCTTCGAATTATCTAAAATCGTCTGAAAGTGACGAAAAAACGCTAAGAAATGCTAAAATTCTGCTAATTTCTGGATTTCGCAAGAGGGAAGTGGGGGTTTTTGGATAGTTGACCCCCACTTATTCTTATATGTTTGTAAAGCCCTCGTTGAATGCGTAACTTGCCTCGTTGAAAGTTTTTTCGAGAATCAGCTCCTTCCCCTTGTCCGTGTTGTTATCTCGAAAAGGGGGGGGGGGGGGGGGGGGTTTCGACAAATTTTTTGCCTTGGGGAACAATGTTCCCCAGATCACAGACACCCCTTAGATTCCCCTAACGAGTCGACCCACGTACTCAGATTTTTTAGGATCCGAAATTATTTGGTCACCCGGTATGCACGCTAATTTTCAACTTTCACCGATTCCGGCGTTCAGCGGCTCGTTGTAACGGTACGGGCGAGCACTTTACTTTCGTCTGGTCCGTTTCCCTAATTTCCGTAAAATAAGCCTGCTAATCGCTATATCTCCGAAATGGGTGGGTGCAGAGCAAAAAAGTTTTCGGGGGGGGAGAATAACTTCTCCTTTCCGACCCCCTTCGACTCGCCACCCTTCGAAATGGGCGGCCCTAAAATTTTATTGAGATCGGCCTATTTTTGTATTTTACCCGAGTTCTATCTCTTTCTCCTAAGACTTTATATCCGGTGTATAATTACTACTGGTTATCCCTCTGCGGTTTTAACTCTTCTAGTTCCTACCTTACTTTAGGTAACACCGTCCGACCGACCCCTCACGTTGTGTGAACTTCTCGGCTTGGCCTTTCGGGTGTTCTCTATCCTCTCTTGTTCTATGTATTTTCTCTCTATCTCTCTCGTCACTTGACACTTGGAAATTCTAAACTGCTTTATAGTCCACTTGGTATTAATCTATCGAGTGTAATTGTTCGTTTTCTAACACTGTTATTTCACCGGTTTTAATTATTTATTTATTTTTAAAATTTAATTGACATCTCTACTATTTTTAAAAACTTCTAGTCTTTTTCTATTTCTTTCTTTTCAGGTATATGCAGTTTTTCGGCACTCCCGTTTCCCGGATTTTGCTGGAAGTATCTTATTTTCACGTAAGTGTACCCGATTTAATTTTAAGAGTTTAATCTTTTCTTTTTCTTTTTCAGATGTTCGCGTTTGGTTTTTCGAGATTCTATAGTTGATGATCTGCTATTTTCTTTCAAGTTATTTTCCTCTTAGGAGTTTATCCGCCCCTGAGGGGTTTTTAACCCGAACTCCGCGTGAATCGCGTCTTTATTCGCGTTTTGGCTTTATAGTCCTTTTGGTTTTGAATTTTCCACTCACTTTTTACTTTTATATATACTCATACTTATTATTTCGAGTAAGAATAAATTAAAGTAAAACTCGCGAGTGCGGTTGAAATTTTCGCGTTTCTATGCTCTCTTACGATGTTAGCTCGGTGAGATTTCGATTCGCTCTCATCCTGTATCCTATCCTATCCTCTATCCTATCCTATCCTCTATCCTATCCTATCCTTTATCCTATCCTATCCTCTATCCTATCCTATCCTCTATCCGATCCTCTATCCTATCCTATCCTCTATCCTATCCTCTATCCTATCCTATCCTCTATCCTATCCTATCCTCTATCCTATCCTATCCTCTATCCTATCCTATCCTATCCTCTATCCTATCCTATCCTATCCTCTATGCTATCCTATCCTTTATCCTATCCTATCCTCTATTCTATCCTATTCTCTATCCTATACTATCCTCTATCCTCCTATCCTCTATCCTATCCTATCCTCTATCCTATCCTATCCTCTATCCTATATTATCCTCTACCCTATCCTATCCTCTATCCTATCCTATCCTCTATCCTATCCTATCCTATCCTTTTTCCTATCCTATCCTCTATCCTATCCTATCCTCTATCCTATACTATCCTCTACCTTATCCTATCCTCTATCCTATCCAATTACCTATCCTATCCTCTATCCTATGCTTTCCTCTATCCTATCCTATCCTCTATCCTATCCTATCCTCTATCCTATCCTATCCTCTATCCTATACTTTCCTCTATCCAATCCTATCCTCTATCCTATCCTATCCTCTATCCTACTCTATCCTCTATCCTACTCTATCCTCTATCCTATCCTATCCTCTATCCTATCCTATCCTCTATCCGATCCTCTATCCTATCCTATCCTCTATCCGATCCTCTATCCTATCCTGTATCATATCCTATCCTCTATCCTATCCTATCCTCTATCCTATCCTATCCTTTATCCTATCCTATCCTCTATCCTATCCCATCCTCTATCCTATACTATCCTCTACCTTATCCTATCCTCTATCCTATCCAATTACCTATCCTATCCTCTATTATATCCTTTCCTCTATCCTATCCTATCCTCTATCCGATCCTCTATCCTATCCTATCCTCTATCCTATCCTCTATCCTATCCTATCCTCTATCCTATCCTCTATCCTATCCTCTATTATATCCTATCCTCTGTCCTATCCTCTATCCTATCCTATCCTCTATCCTATCCTATCCTCTATCCTATCCTATCCTCTATCCTATATTATCCTCTATCCTATCCTATCCTGTATCCTATCCTATCCTCTATCCTATCCTATCCTCTATCCTATCCTATCCTCTATCCTATCCTATCCTCTATCCTATCCTATCCTCTATCCTATCCTATCCTCTATCCTATCCTATCCTATCCTTTTTCCTATCCTATCCTCTATCCTATCCTATCCTCTATCCTATCCTATCCTCTATCCTATACTATCCTCTACCTTATCCTATCCTCTATCCTATCCAATTACCTATCCTATCCTCTATCCTATCCTATCCTCTATCCTATCCTATCCTATCCTCTATGCTATCCTATCCTTTATCCTATCCTATCCTCTATTCTATCCTATTCTCTCTCCTATACTATCCTCTATCCTATCCTATCCTCTATCCTATCCTATCCTCTATCCTATCCTATCCTCTATCCTATATTATCTTCTATCCTATCCTATCCTCTATCCTATCCTATCCTCTATCCTATCCTATCCTCTATCCGATCCTCTATCCTATCCTATCCTCTATCCGATCCTCTATCCTATCCTGTATCCTATCCTATCCTCTATCCTATCCTATCCTCTATCCTATCCTATCCTTTATCCTATCCTATCCTCTATCCTATCCCATCCTCTATCCTATACTATCCTCTACCTTATCCTATCCTCTATCCTATCCAATTACCTATCCTATCCTCTATTATATCCTTTCCTCTATCCTATCCTATCCTCTATCCGATCCTCTATCCTATCCTATCCTCTATCCTATCCTCTATCCTATCCTATCCTCTATCCTATCCTCTATCCTATCCTATCCTCTATCCTATCCTATCCTCTATCCTATCCTATCCTCTATCCTATCCTATGCTCTATCCTATATTATCCTCTATCCTATCCTATCCTGTATCCTATCCTATCCTCTATCCTATATTATCCTCTATCCTATCCTATCCTTTTTCCTATCCTATCCTCTATCCTATCCTATCCTCTATCCTATCCTATCCTCTATCCTATACTATCCTCTACCTTATCCTATCCTCTATCCTATCCAATTACCTATCCTATCCTCTATTATATCCTTTCCTCTATCCTATCCTATCCTCTATCAGATCCTCTATCCTATCCTATCCTCTATCCTATCCTCTATCCTATCCTCTATCCTATCCTATCCTCTATCCTATCCTCTATCCTATCCTATCCTCTATCCTATCCTATCCTCTATCCTATCCTATCCTCTATCCTATATTATCCTCTATCCTATCCTATCCTGTATCCTATCCTATCCTCTATCCTATCCTATCCTCTATCCTATCCTATCCTCTATCCTATCCTATCCTCTATCCTATCCTATCCTCTATCCTATACTATCCTATACCTTATCCTATCTTCTATCCTATCCAATTACCTATCCTATCCTCTATCCTATCCTTTCCTCTATCCTATCCTATCCTCTATCCTAGCCTATCCTCTATCCGATACTCTATCCTATCCTATCCTCTATCCTATCCTCTATCCTATCCTATCCTCTATCCTATCCTATCCTATCCTCTATCCTATCCTATCCTATCCTCTATGCTATCCTATCCTTTATCCTATCCTATCCTCTATTGTATCCTATTCTCTATCCTATACTATCCTCTATCCTATCCTATCCTCTATCATATCCTATCCTCTACCCTATCCTATCCTCTATCCTATACTTTCCTCTATACAATCCTATCCTCTATCCTATCCTATCCTCTATCCTACTCTATCCTCTATCCTACTCTATCCTCTATCCTATCCTATCCTCTATCCTATCCTATCCTCTATCCGATCCTCTATCCGATCCTCTATCCTATCCTGTATCCTATCCTATCCTCTATCCTATCCTATCCTCTATCCTATCCTATCCTTTATCCTATCCTATCCTCTATCCTATCCCATCCTCTATCCTATACTATCCTCTACCTTATCCTATCCTCTATCCTATCCAATTACCTATCCTATCCTCTATTATATCCTTTCCTCTATCCTATCCTATCCTCTATCCGATCCTCTATCCTATCCTATCCTCTATCCTATCCTCTATCCTATCCTATCGTCTAACCTATCCTCTATCCTATCCTCTATTATATCCTATCCTCTATCCTATCCTCTATCCTATCCTATCCTCTATCCTATCCTATCCTCTATCCTATCCTATCCTCTATCCTACTCTATCCTCTATCCTACTCTATCCTCTATCCTATCCTATCCTCTATCCTATCCTATCCTCTATCCTATCCTATCCTCTATCCTATCCTATCCTCTATCCTATCCTATCCTCTATCCGATCCTCTATCCTATCCTATCCTCTATCCGATCCTCTATCCTATCCTATCCTGTATCCTATCCTATCCTCTATCCTATCCTATCCTCTATCCTATCCTATCCTTTATCCTATCCTATCCTCTATCCTATCCCATCCTCTATCCTATACTATCCTCTCCCTTATCCTATCCTCTATCCTATCCAATTACCTATCCTATCCTCTATTATATCCTTTCCTCTATCCTATCCTATCCTCTATCCGATCCTCTATCCTATCCTATCCTCTATCCTATCCTCTATCCTATCCTATCCTCTATCCTATCCTATCCTCTATCCTATCCTATCCTCTATCCTATCCTATCCTCTATCCTATCCTATCGTCTATCCTATATTATCATCTATTCTATCCTATCCTGTATCCTATCCTATCATCTATCCTATCCTATCCTCTATCCTATCCTATCCTATCCTTTTTCCTATCCTATCCTCTATCCTATCCTATCCTCTATCCTATCCTATCCTCTATCCTATCCTATCCTCTATCCTATACTATCCTCTACCTTATCCTATCCTCTATCCTATCCAATTACCTATCCTATCCTCTATCCTATCCTTTCCTCTATCCTATCCTATCCTCTATCCTATCCTATCCTCTATCCGAACCTCTATCCTATCCTATCCTCTATCCTATCCTCTATCCTATCCTCTATCCTATCCTATCCTCTATGCTATCTAATCCTTTATCCTATCCTATCCTCTATTCTATCCTATTCTCTATCCTATACTATCCTCTATCCTATCCTATCCTATCCTCTATGCTATCTAATCCTTTATCCTATCCTATCCTCTATTCTATCCTATTCTCTATCCTATACTATTCTCTATCCTATCCTATCCTCTATCCTATCCTATCCTCTATCCTATCCTATCCTCTATCCTATACTTTCCTCTATCCAATCCTATCCTCTATCCTATCCTATCCTCTATCCTACTCTATCCTCTATCCTACTCTATCCTCTATCCTATCCTATCCTCTATCCTATCCTATCCTCTATCCTATATTATCATCTATTCTATCCTATCCTGTATCCTATCCTATCATCTATCCTATCCTATCCTCTATCCTATCCTATCCTATCCTTTTTCCTATCCTATCCTCTATCCTATCCTATCCTCTATCCTATCCTATCCTCTATCCTATACTATCCTCTACCTTATCCTATCCTCTATCCTATCCAATTACCTATCCTATCCTCTATCCTATCCTTTCCTCTATCCTATCCTATCCTCTATCCTATCCTATCCTCTATCCGAACCTCTATCCTATCCTATCCTCTATCCTATCCTCTATCCTATCCTCTATCCTATCCTATCCTCTATCCTATCCTATCCTATCCTCTATGCTATCTAATCCTTTATCCTATCCTATCCTCTATTCTATCCTATTCTCTATCCTATACTATCCTCTATCCTATCCTATCCTATCCTCTATGCTATCTAATCCTTTATCCTATCCTATCCTCTATCCTATCCTATCCTCTATCCTATCCTATCCTCTATCCTATACTATCCTCTACCTTATCCTATCCTCTATCCTATCCAATTACCTATCCTATCCTCTATCCTATCCTTTCCTCTATCCTATCCTATCCTCTATCCTATCCTATCCTCTATCCGAACCTCTATCCTATCCTATCCTCTATCCTATCCTCTATCCTATCCTATCCTCTGTCCTATCCTATCCTCTATCCTATCCTATCCTCTATCCTATCCTATCCTCTATCCTATCCTATCCTATCCTCTATCCTATCCTATCCTATCCTCTATGCTATCCTATCCTTTATCCTATCCTATCCTCTATTCTATCCTATTCTCTATCCTATACTATCCTCTATCCTAACCTATCCTCTATCCTATCCTATCCTCTATCCTATCCTATCCCCTATCCTATACTTTCCTCTATCCAATCCCATCCTCTATCCTATCCTATCCTCTATCCTACTCTATCCTCTATCCTACTCTATCCTCTATCCTATCCTATCCTCTATCCTATCCTATCCTCTATCCTATCCTATCCTCTATCCTATATTATCCTCTACCCTATCCTATCCTCTATCCTATCCTATCCTCTATCCTATCCTATCCTATCCTTTCTCCTATCCTATCCTCTATCCTATCCTATCCTCTATCCTATACTATCCTCTACCTTATCCTATCCTCTATCCTATCCAATTACCTATCCTATCCAATTACCTATCCTATCCTCTATCCTATGCTTTCCTCTATCCTATCCTATCCTCTATCCTATCCTATCCTCTATCCGATCCTCTATCCTATCCTATCCTCTATCCTATCCTCTATCCTATCCTATCCTCTATCCTATCCTATCCTCTATCCTATCCTATCCTCTATCCTATCCTATCCTATCCTCTATCCTATCCTATCCTATCCTCTATGCTATCCTATCCTTTATCCTATCCTATCCTCTATCCTACTCTATCCTCTATCCTACTCTATCCTCTATCCTATCCTATCCTCTATCCTATCCTATCCTCTATCCTATTCTATCCTATTATTTTTCCTATCCTATCCTCTATCCTATCCTATCCTCTATCCTATACTATCCTCTACCTTATCCTATCCTCTATCCTATCCAATTACCTATCCTATCATCTATCCTATGCTTTCCTCTATCCTATCCTATCCTCTATCCTATCCTATCCTCTATCCGATCCTCTATCCTATCCTATCCTCTATCCTATCCTATCCTCTATCCTATACTATCCTCTACCTTATCCTATCCTCTATCCTATCCAATTACCTATCCTATCCTCTATCCTATCCTTTCCTCTATCCTATCCTATCCTCTATCCTATCCTATCCTCTATCCGAACCTCTATCCTATCCTATCCTCTATCCTATCCTCTATCCTATCCTATCCTCTGTCCTATCCTATCCTCTATCCTATCCTATCCTCTATCCTATCCTATCCTCTATCCTATCCTATCCTATCCTCTATCCTATCCTATCCTATCCTCTATGCTATCCTATCCTTTATCCTATCCTATCCTCTATTCTATCCTATTCTCTATCCTATACTATCCTCTATCCTAACCTATCCTCTATCCTATCCTATCCTCTATCCTATCCTATCCCCTATCCTATCCTCTATCCTATCCTCTATTATATCCTATCCTCTATCCTATCCTCTATCCTATCCTATCCTCTATCCTATCCTATCCTCTATCCTATCCTATCCTCTATCCTATCCTATCCTCTATCCGAACCTCTATCCTATCCTATCCTCTATCCTATCCTCTATCCTATCCTATCCTCTGTCCTATCCTATCCTCTATCCTATCCTATCCTCTATCCTATCCTATCCTCTATCCTATCCTATCCTATCCTCTATCCTATCCTATCCTATCCTCTATGCTATCCTATCCTTTATGCTATCCTATCCTCTATTCTATCCTATTCTCTATCCTATACTATCCTCTATCCTAACCTATCCTCTATCCTATCCTATCCTCTATCCTATCCTATCCTCTATCCGAACCTCTATCCTATCCTATCCTCTATCCTATCCTCTATCCTATCCTATCCTCTGTCCTATCCTATCCTCTATCCTATCCTATCCTCTATCCTATCCTATCCTCTATCCTATCCTATCCTATCCTCTATCCTATCCTATCCTATCCTCTATGCTATCCTATCCTTTATCCTATCCTATCCTCTATTCTATCCTATTCTCTATCCTATACTATCCTCTATCCTAACCTATCCTCTATCCTATCCTATCCTCTATCCTATCCTATCCCCTATCCTATCCTCTATCCTATCCTCTATTATATCCTATCCTCTATCCTATCCTCTATCCTATCCTATCCTCTATCCTATCCTATCCTCTATCCTATCCTATCCTCTATCCTATCCTATCCTCTATCCTATATTATCCTCTATCCTATCCTATCCTGTATCCTATCCTATCCTCTATCCTATCCTATCCTCTATCCTATCCTATCCTCTATCCGAACCTCTATCCTATCCTATCCTCTATCCTATCCTCTATCCTATCCTCTATCCTATCCTATCCTCTATCCTATCCTATCCTCTATCCTATCCTATCCTCTATCCTATCCTATCCTATCCTCTATCCTATCCTATCCTATCCTCTATGCTATCCTATCCTTTATCCTATCCTATCCTCTATTCTATCCTATTCTCTATCCTATACTATCCTCTACCCTATCCTATCCTCTATCCTATCCTATCCTCTATCCTATCCTATCCTATCCTTTTTCCTATCCTATCCTCTATCCTATCCTATCCTCTATCCTATACTATCCTCTACCTTATCCTATCCTCTATCCTATCCAATTACCTATCCTATCCTCTATCCTATGCTTTCTTCTATCCTATCCTATCCTCTATCCTATCCTATCCTCTATCCGATCCTCTATCCTATCCTATCCTCTATCCTATCCTCTATCCTATCCTATCCTCTATCCTATCCTATCCTCTATCCTATCCTATCCTCTATCCTATCCTATCCTATCCTCTATCCTATCCTATCCTATCCTCTATGCTATCCTATCCTTTATCCTATCCTATCCACTATTCTATCCTATTCTCTATCCTATACTATCCTCTATCCTATCCTATCCTCTATCCTATCCTATCCTCTATCCTATCCTATCCTCTATCCTATCCTATCCTCTATCCTATACTTTCCTCTATCCAATCCTATCCTCTATCCTATCCTATCCTCTATCCTACTCTATCCTCTATCCTACTCTATCCTCTATCCTATCCTATCCTCTATCCTATCCTATACTCTATCCGATCCTCTATCCTATCCTATCCTCTATCCGATCCTCTATCCTATCCTGTATCATATCCTATCCTCTATCCTATCCTATCCTCTATCCTATCCTATCCTTTATCCTATCCTATCCTCTATCCTATCCCATCCTCTATCCTATACTATCCTCTACCTTATCCTATCCTCTATCCTATCCAATTACCTATCCTATACTCTATTATATCCTTTCCTCTATCCTATCCTATCCTCTATCCGATCCTCTATCCTATCCTATCCTCTATCCTATCCTCTATCCTATCCTATCCTCTATCCTATCCTCTATCCTATCCTCTATTATATCCTATCCTCTGTCCTATCCTCTATCCTATCCTATCCTCTATCCTATCCTATCCTCTATCCTATCCTATCCTCTATCCTATATTATCCTCTATCCTATCCTATCCTGTATCCTATCCTATCCTCTATCCTATCCTATCCTCTATCCTATCCTATCCTCTATCCTATCCTATCCTCTATAGTATCCTATCCTCTATCCTATCCCATCCTATCCTTTTTCCTATCCTATCCTCTATCCTATCCTATCCTCTATCCTATCCTATCCTCTATCCTATACTATCCTCTACCTTATCCTATCCTCTATCCTATACAATTACCTATCCTATCCTCTATCCTATCCTATCCTCTATCCTATCCTATCCTATCCTCTATGCTATCCTATCCTTTATCCTATCCTATCCTCTATTCTATCCTATTCTCTATCCTATACTATCCTCTATCCTATCCTATCCTCTATCCTATCCTATCCTCTATCCTATCCTATCCTCTATCCTATATTATCCTCTATCCTATCCTATCCTCTATCCTATCCTATCCTCTATCCTATCCTATCCTCTATCCGATCCTCTATCCTATCCTATCCTCTATCCGATCCTCTATCCTATCCTGTATCCTATCCTATCCTTTATCCTATCCTATCCTCTATCCTATCCTATCCTTTATCCTATCCTATCCTCTATCCTATCCCATCCTCTATCCTATACTATCCTCTACCTTATCCTATCCTCTATCCTATCCAATTACCTATCCTATCCTCTATTATATCCTTTCCTCTATCCTATCCTATCCTCTATCCTATCCTATCCTCTATCCTATCCTATCCTCTATCCGATCCTCTATCCTATCCTATCCTCTATCCGATCCTCTATCCTATCCTGTATCCTATCCTATCCTTTATCCTATCCTATCCTCTATCCTATCCTATCCTTTATCCTATCCTATCCTCTATCCTATCCCATCCTCTATCCTATACTATCCTCTACCTTATCCTATCCTCTATCCTATCCAATTACCTATCCTATCCTCTATTATATCCTTTCCTCTATCCTATCCTATCCTCTATCAGATCCTCTATCCTATCCTATCCTCTATCCTATCCTATCCTCTATCCTATCCTATCCTCTATCCTATCCTATCCTATCCTCTATCCTATCCTATCCTATCCTCTATGCTATCCTATCCTTTATCCTATCCTATCCTCTATTCTATCCTATTCTCTATCCTATACTATCCTCTACCCTATCCTATCCTCTATCCTATCCTATCCTCTATCCTATCCTATCCTATCCTTTTTCCTATCCTATCCTCTATCCTATCCTATCCTCTATCCTATACTATCCTCTACCTTATCCTATCCTCTATCCTATCCAATTACCTATCCTATCCTCTATCCTATGCTTTCTTCTATCCTATCCTATCCTCTATCCTATCCTATCCTCTATCCGATCCTCTATCCTATCCTATCCTCTATCCTATCCTCTATCCTATCCTATCCTCTATCCTATCCTATCCTCTATCCTATCCTATCCTCTATCCTATCCTATCCTATCCTCTATCCTATCCTATCCTATCCTCTATGCTATCCTATCCTTTATCCTATCCTATCCACTATTCTATCCTATTCTCTATCCTATACTATCCTCTATCCTATCCTATCCTCTATCCTATCCTATCCTCTATCCTATCCTATCCTCTATCCTATCCTATCCTCTATCCTATACTTTCCTCTATCCAATCCTATCCTCTATCCTATCCTATCCTCTATCCTACTCTATCCTCTATCCTACTCTATCCTCTATCCTATCCTATCCTCTATCCTATCCTATCCTCTATCCGATCCTCTATCCTATCCTATCCTCTATCCGATCCTCTATCCTATCCTGTATCATATCCTATCCTCTATCCTATCCTATCCTCTATCCTATCCTATCCTTTATCCTATCCTATCCTCTATCCTATCCCATCCTCTATCCTATACTATCCTCTACCTTATCCTATCCTCTATCCTATCCAATTACCTATCCTATACTCTATTATATCCTTTCCTCTATCCTATCCTATCCTCTATCCGATCCTCTATCCTATCCTATCCTCTATCCTATCCTCTATCCTATCCTATCCTCTATCCTATCCTCTATCCTATCCTCTATTATATCCTATCCTCTGTCCTATCCTCTATCCTATCCTATCCTCTATCCTATCCTATCCTCTATCCTATCCTATCCTCTATCCTATATTATCCTCTATCCTATCCTATCCTGTATCCTATCCTATCCTCTATCCTATCCTATCCTCTATCCTATCCTATCCTCTATCCTATCCTATCCTCTATAGTATCCTATCCTCTATCCTATCCCATCCTATCCTTTTTCCTATCCTATCCTCTATCCTATCCTATCCTCTATCCTATCCTATCCTCTATCCTATACTATCCTCTACCTTATCCTATCCTCTATCCTATACAATTACCTATCCTATCCTCTATCCTATCCTATCCTCTATCCTATCCTATCCTATCCTCTATGCTATCCTATCCTTTATCCTATCCTATCCTCTATTCTATCCTATTCTCTATCCTATACTATCCTCTATCCTATCCTATCCTCTATCCTATCCTATCCTCTATCCTATCCTATCCTCTATCCTATATTATCCTCTATCCTATCCTATCCTCTATCCTATCCTATCCTCTATCCTATCCTATCCTCTATCCGATCCTCTATCCTATCCTATCCTCTATCCGATCCTCTATCCTATCCTGTATCCTATCCTATCCTTTATCCTATCCTATCCTCTATCCTATCCTATCCTTTATCCTATCCTATCCTCTATCCTATCCCATCCTCTATCCTATACTATCCTCTACCTTATCCTATCCTCTATCCTATCCAATTACCTATCCTATCCTCTATTATATCCTTTCCTCTATCCTATCCTATCCTCTATCCTATCCTATCCTCTATCCTATCCTATCCTCTATCCGATCCTCTATCCTATCCTATCCTCTATCCGATCCTCTATCCTATCCTGTATCCTATCCTATCCTTTATCCTATCCTATCCTCTATCCTATCCTATCCTTTATCCTATCCTATCCTCTATCCTATCCCATCCTCTATCCTATACTATCCTCTACCTTATCCTATCCTCTATCCTATCCAATTACCTATCCTATCCTCTATTATATCCTTTCCTCTATCCTATCCTATCCTCTATCAGATCCTCTATCCTATCCTATCCTCTATCCTATCCTCTATCCTATCCTATCCTCTATCCTATCCTCTATCCTATCCTATCCTCTATCCTATCCTATCCTCTATCCTATCCTATCCTCTATCCTATATTATCCTCTATCCTATCCTATCCTGTATCCTATCCTATCCTCTATCCTATCCTATCCTCTATCCTATCCTATCCTCTATCCTATCCTATCCTCTATCCTATACTATCCTATACCTTATCCTATCCTCTATCCTATCCAATTACCTATCCTATCCTCTATCCTATCCTTTCCTCTATCCTATCCTATCCTCTATCCTAGCCTATCCTCTATCCGATCCTCTATCCTATCCTATCCTCTATCCTATCCTCTATCCTATCCTATCCTCTATCCTATCCTATCCTATCCTCTATCCTATCCTATCCTATCCTCTATGCTATCCTATCCTTTATCCTATCCTATCCTCTATTGTATCCTATTCTCTATCCTATACTATCTTCTATCCTATCCTATCCTCTATCATATCCTATCCTCTACCCTATCCTATCCTCTATCCTATACTTTCCTCTATACAATCCTATCCTCTATCCTATCCTATCCTCTATCCTACTCTATCCTCTATCCTACTCTATCCTCTATCCTATCCTATCCTCTATCCTATCCTATCCTCTATCCGATCCTCTATCCGATCCTCTATCCTATCCTGTATCCTATCCTATCCTCTATCCTATCCTATCCTCTATCCTATCCTATCCTTTATCCTATCCTATCCTCTATCCTATCCCATCCTCTATCCTATACTATCCTCTACCTTATCCTATCCTCTATCCTATCCAATTACCTATCCTATCCTCTATTATATCCTTTCCTCTATCCTATCCTATCCTCTATCCGATCCTCTATCCTATCCTATCCTCTATCCTATCCTCTATCCTATCCTATCCTCTATCCTATCCTCTATTATATCCTATCCTCTATCCTATCCTCTATCCTATCCTATCCTCTATCCTATCCTATCCTCTATCCTATCCTATCCTCTATCCTATCCTATCCTCTATGCTATCCTATCCTCTATCCTATCCTATCCTATCCTTTTTCCTATCCTCTCCTCTATCCTATCCTATCCTCTATCCTATCCTATCCTCTATCCTATACTATCCTCTACCTTATCCTATCCTCTATCCTATCCAATTACCTATCCTATCCTCTATCCTATCCTTTCCTCTATCCTATCCTATCCTCTATCCTATCCTATCCTCTATCCGATCCTCTATCCTATCCTATCCCATATCCTATCCTCTATCCTATCCTATCCTCTATCCTATCCTATCCTCTATCCTATCCTATCCTCTATCCTATCCTATCCTATCCTCTATCCTATCCTATCCTATCCTCTATCCTATCCTATCCTCTATCCTATACTTTCCTCTATCCAATCCTATCCTCTATCCTATCCTATCCTCTACCCTACTCTATCCTCTATCCTACTCTATCCTGTATCCTATCCTATCCTCTATCCTATCCTATCCTCTATCCTATCCTATCCTTTATCCTATCCTATCCTCTATCCGATCCCATCCTCTATCCTATACTATCCTCTCCCTTATAATATCCTCTATCCTATCCAATTACCTATCCTATCCTCTATTATATCCTTTCCTCTATCCTATCCTATCCTCTATCCGATCCTCTATCCTATCCTATCCTCTATCCTATCCTCTATCCTATCCTATCCTCTATCCTATCCTATCCTCTATCCTATCCTATCCTCTATCCTATCCTATCCTCTATCCTATCCTATCGTCTATCCTATATTATCATCTATTCTATCCTATCCTGTATCCTATCCTATCATCTATCCTATCCTATCCTCTATCCTATCCTATCCTATCCTTTTTCCTATCCTATCCTCTATCCTATCCTATCCTCTATCCTATCCTATCCTCTATCCTATCCTATCCTCTATCCTATACTATCCTCTACCTTATCCTATCCTCTATCCTATCCAATTACCTATCCTATCCTCTATCCTATCCTTTCCTCTATCCTATCCTATCCTCTATCCTATCCTATCCTCTATCCGAACCTCTATCCTATCCTATCCTCTATCCTATCCTCTATCCTATACTCTATCCTATCCTATCCTCTATCCTATCCTATCCTCTATCCTATCCTATCCTATCCTCTATGCTATCTAATCCTTTATCCTATCCTATCCTCTATTCTATCCTATTCTCTATCCTATACTATCCTCTATCCTATCCTATCCTATCCTCTATGCTATCTAATCCTTTATCCTATCCTATCCTCTATTCTATCCTATTCTCTATCCTATACTATCCTCTATCCTATCCTATCCTCTATCCTATCCTATCCTCTATCCTATCCTATCCTCTATCCTATACTTTCCTCTATCCAATCCTATCCTCTATCCTATCCTATCCTCTATCCTACTCTATCCTCTATCCTACTCTATCCTCTATCCTATCCTATCCTCTATCCTATCCTATCCTCTATCCTATATTATCATCTATTCTATCCTATCCTGTATCCTATCCTATCATCTATCCTATCCTATCCTCTATCCTATCCTATCCTATCCTTTTTCCTATCCTATCCTCTATCCTATCCTATCCTCTATCCTATCCTATCCTCTATCCTATACTATCCTCTACCTTATCCTATCCTCTATCCTATCCAATTACCTATCCTATCCTCTATCCTATCCTTTCCTCTATCCTATCCTATCCTCTATCCTATCCTATCCTATCCTCTATGCTATCTAATCCTTTATCCTATCCTATCCTCTATTCTATCCTATTCTCTATCCTATACTATCCTCTATCCTATCCTATCCTATCCTCTATGCTATCTAATCCTTTATCCTATCCTATCCTCTATTCTATCCTATTCTCTATCCTATACTATCCTCTATCCTATCCTATCCTCTATCCTATCCTATCCTCTATCCTATCCTATCCTCTATCCTATACTTTCCTCTATCCAATCCTATCCTCTATCCTATCCTATCCTCTATCCTACTCTATCCTCTATCCTACTCTATCCTCTATCCTATCCTATCCTCTATCCTATCCTATCCTCTATCCGATCCTCTATCCTATCCTATCATCTATCCGATCCTCTATCCTATCCTGTATCCTATCCTATCCTCTATCCTATCCTATCCTCTATCCTATCCTATCCTTTATCCTATCCTATCCTCTATCCTATCCCATCCTCTATCCTATACTATCCTCTACCTTATCCTATCCTCTATCCTATCCAATTACCTATCCTATCCTCTATTATATCCTTTCCTCTATCCTATCTTATCCTCTATCCGATCCTCTATCCTATCCTATCCTCTATCCTATCCTGTATCCTATCCTATCCTCTATCCTATCCTCTATCCTATCCTCTATCCTATCCTCTATCCTATCCTCTATCCTATCCTCTATCCTATCCTATCCTCTATCCTATCCTATCCTCTATCCTATCCTATCCTCTATCCTATCCTATCCTCTGTCCTACATTATCCTCTATCCTATACTATCCTGTATCCTATCCTATCCTCTATCCTATCCTATCCTCTATCCTATCCTATCCTATCCTTTTTCCTATCCTATCCTCTATCCTATCCTATCCTCTATCCTATCCTATCCTCTATCCTATACTATCCTCTACCTTATCCTATCCTCTATCCTATCCAATTACCTATCCTATCCTCTATCCTATCCTTTCCTCTATCCTATCCTATCCTCTATCCTATCCTATCCTCTATCCGAACCTCTATCCTATCCTATCCTCTATCCTATCCTATCCTCTATCCTATCCTCTATCATATCCTATCCTCTGTCCTATCCTATCCTCTATCCTATCCTATCCTCTATCCTATCCTATCCTATCCTCTATCCTATCCTATCCTATCCTCTATGCTATCCTATCCTTTATCCTATCCTATCCTCTATTCTATCCTATTCTCTATCCTATACTATCCTCTATCCTAACCTATCCTCTATCCTATCCTATCCTCTATCCTATCCTATCCCCTATCCTATACTTTCCTCTATCCAATCCTATCCTCTATCCTATCCTATCCTCTATCCTACTCTATCCTCTATCCTACTCTATCCTCTATCCTATCCTATCCTCTATCCTATCCTATCCTGTATCCTATCCTATCCTCTATCCTATCCTATCCTCTATCCTATCCTATCCTATCCTTTTTCCTATCCTATCCTCTATCCTATCCTATCCTCTATCCTATCCTATCCTCTATCCTATACTATCCTCTACCTTATCCTATCCTCTATCCTATCCAATTACCTATCCTATCCTCTATCCTATCCTTTCCTCTATCCTATCCTATCCTCTATCCTATCCTATCCTCTATCCGAACCTCTATCCTATCCTATCCTCTATCCTATCCTATCCTCTATCCTATCCTCTATCATATCCTATCCTCTGTCCTATCCTATCCTCTATCCTATCCTATCCTCTATCCTATCCTATCCTCTATCCTATCCTATCCTATCCTCTATCCTATCCTATCCTATCCTCTATGCTATCCTATCCTCTACCCTATCCTATCCTCTGTCCTATCCTATCCTCTATCCTATCCTATCCTGTATCCTATCCTATCCTATCCTCTATGCTATCCTATCCTTTATCCTATCCTATCCTCTATTCTATCCTATTCTCTATCCTATACTATCCTCTATCCTAACCTATCCTCTATCCTATCCTATCCTCTATCCTATCCTATCCCCTATCCTATCCTCTATCCTATCCTCTATTATATCCTATCCTCTATCCTATCCTCTATCCTATCCTATCCTCTATCCTATCCTATCCTCTATCCTATCCTATCCTCTATCCTATATTATCCTCTATCCTATCCTATCCTGTATCCTATCCTATCCTCTATCCTATCCTATCCTCTATCCTATCCTATCCTCTATCCTATCCTATCCTCTATCCTATCCTATCCTATCCTTTTTCCTATCCTATCCTCTATCCTATCCTATCCTCTATCCTATCCTATCCTCTATCCTATACTATCCTCTACCTTATCCTATCCTCTATCCTATCCAATTACCTATCCTATCCTCTATCCTATCCTTTCCTCTATCCTATCCTATCCTCTATCCTATCCTATCCTCTATCCGAACCTCTATCCTATCCTATCCTCTATCCTATCCTCTATCCTATCCTCTATCCTATCCTCTATCCTATCCTATCCTCTATCCTATCCTATCCTCTATCCTATCCTATCCTCTATCCTATCCTATCCTATCCTCTATCCTATCCTATCCTATCCTCTATGCTATCCTATCCTTTATCCTATCCTATCCTCTATTCTATCCTATTCTCTATCCTATACTATCCTCTACCCTATCCTATCCTCTATCCTATCCTATCCTCTATCCTATCCTATCCTATCCTTTTTCCTATCCTATCCTCTATCCTATCCTATCCTCTATCCTATACTATCCTCTACCTTATCCTATCCTCTATCCTATCCAATTACCTATCCTATCCTCTATCCTATGCTTTCTTCTATCCTATCCTATCCTCTATCCTATCCTATCCTCTATCCGATCCTCTATCCTATCCTATCCTCTATCCTATCCTATCCTCTATCCTATCCTATCCTCTATCCTATCCTATCCTCTATCCTATCCTATCCTATCCTCTATCCTATCCTATCCTATCCTCTATGCTATCCTATCCTTTATCCTATCCTATCCACTATTCTATCCTATTCTCTATCCTATACTATCCTCTATCCTATCCTATCCTCTATCCTATCCTATCCTCTATCCTATCCTATCCTCTATCCTATCCTATCCTCTATCCTATACTTTCCTCTATCCAATCCTATCCTCTATCCTATCCTATCCTCTATCCTACTCTATCCTCTATCCTACTCTATCCTCTATCCTATCCTATCCTCTATCCTATCCTATCCTCTATCCGATCCTCTATCCTATCCTATTATCTATCCGATCCTCTATCCTATCCTATCCTCTATCCGATCCTCTATCCTATCCTGTATCATATCCTATCCTCTATCCTATCCTATCCTCTATCCTATCCTATCCTTTATCCTATCCTATCCTCTATCCTATCCCATCCTCTATCCTATACTATCCTCTACCTTATCCTATCCTCTATCCTATCCAATTACCTATCCTATACTCTATTATATCCTTTCCTCTATCCTATCCTATCCTCTATCCGATCCTCTATCCTATCCTATCCTCTATCCTATCCTCTATCCTATCCTATCCTCTATCCTATCCTCTATCCTATCCTCTATTATATCCTATCCTCTGTCCTATCCTCTATCCTATCCTATCCTCTATCCTATCCTATCCTCTATCCTATCCTATCCTCTATCCTATATTATCCTCTATCCTATCCTATCCTGTATCCTATCCTATCCTCTATCCTATCCTATCCTCTATCCTATCCTATCCTCTATCCTATCCTATCCTCTATCCTATCCTATCCTCTATCCTATCCCATCCTATCCTTTTTCCTATCCTATCCTCTATCCTATCCTATCCTCTATCCTATCCTATCCTCTACCCTATACTATCCTCTACCTTATCCTATCCTCTATCCTATACAATTACCTATCCTATCCTCTATCCTATCCTATCCTCTATCCTATCCTATCCTATCCTCTATGCTATCCTATCCTTTATCCTATCCTATCCTCTATTCTATCCTATTCTCTATCCTATACTATCCTCTATCCTATCCTATCCTCTATCCTATCCTATCCTCTATCCTATCCTATCCTCTATCCTATATTATCCTCTATCCTATCCTATCCTCTATCCTATCCTATCCTCTATCCTATCCTATCCTCTATCCGATCCTCTATCCTATCCTATCCTCTATCCGATCCTCTATCCTATCCTGTATCCTATCCTATCCTTTATCCTATCCTATCCTCTATCCTATCCTATCCTTTATCCTATCCTATCCTCTATCCTATCCCATCCTCTATCCTATACTATCCTCTACCTTATCCTATCCTCTATCCTATCCAATTACCTATCCTATCCTCTATTATATCCTTTCCTCTATCCTATCCTATCCTCTATCCTATCCTATCCTCTATCCTATCCTATCCTCTATCCGATCCTCTATCCTATCCTATCCTCTATCCGATCCTCTATCCTATCCTGTATCCTATCCTATCCTTTATCCTATCCTATCCTCTATCCTATCCTATCCTTTATCCTATCCTATCCTCTATCCTATCCCATCCTCTATCCTATACTATCCTCTACCTTATCCTATCCTCTATCCTATCCAATTACCTATCCTATCCTCTATTATATCCTTTCCTCTATCCTATCCTATCCTCTATCAGATCCTCTATCCTATCCTATCCTCTATCCTATCCTCTATCCTATCCTCTATCCTATCCTCTATCCTATCCTATCCTCTATCCTATCCTCTATCCTATCCTATCCTCTATCCTATCCTATCCTCTATCCTATCCTATCCTCTATCCTATATTATCCTCTATCCTATCCTATCCTGTATCCTATCCTATCCTCTATCCTATCCTATCCTCTATCCTATCCTATCCTCTATCCTATCCTATCCTCTATCCTATACTATCCTATACCTTATCCTATCCTCTATCCTATCCAATTACCTATCCTATCCTCTATCCTATCCTTTCCTCTATCCTATCCTATCCTCTATCCTAGCCTATCCTCTATCCGATCCTCTATCCTATCCTATCCTCTATCCTATCCTCTATCCTATCCTATCCTCTATCCTATCCTATCCTATCCTCTATCCTATCCTATCCTATCCTCTATGCTATCCTATCCTTTATCCTATCCTATCCTCTATTGTATCCTATTCTCTATCCTATACTATCTTCTATCCTATCCTATCCTCTATCATATCCTATCCTCTACCCTATCCTATCCTCTATCCTATACTTTCCTCTATACAATCCTATCCTCTATCCTATCCTATCCTCTATCCTACTCTATCCTCTATCCTACTCTATCCTCTATCCTATCCTATCCTCTATCCTATCCTATCCTCTATCCGATCCTCTATCCGATCTTCTATCCTATCCTGTATCCTATCCTATCCTCTATCCTATCCTATCCTCTATCCTATCCTATCCTTTATCCTATCCTATCCTCTATCCTATCCCATCCTCTATCCTATACTATCCTCTACCTTATCCTATCCTCTATCCTATCCAATTACCTATCCTATCCTCTATTATATCCTTTCCTCTATCCTATCCTATCCTCTATCCGATCCTCTATCCTATCCTATCCTCTATCCTATCCTCTATCCTATCCTATCCTCTATCCTATCCTCTATTATATCCTATCCTCTATCTTATCCTCTATCCTATCCTATCCTCTATCCTATCCTATCCTCTATCCTATCCTATCCTCTATCCTATCCTATCCTCTATGCTATCCTATCCTCTATCCTATCCTATCCTATCCTTTTTCCTATCCTCTCCTCTATCCTATCCTATCCTCTATCCTATCCTATCCTCTATCCTATACTATCCTCTACCTTATCCTATCCTCTATCCTATCCAATTACCTATCCTATCCTCTATCCTATCCTTTCCTCTATCCTATCCTATCCTCTATCCTATCCTATCCTCTATCCGATCCTCTATCCTATCCTATCCCATATCCTATCCTCTATCCTATCCTATCCTCTATCCTATCCTATCCTCTATCCTATCCTATCCTCTATCCTATCCTATCCTATCCTCTATCCTATCCTATCCTATCCTCTATCCTATCCTATCCTCTATCCTATACTTTCCTCTATCCAATCCTATCCTCTATCCTATCCTATCCTCTACCCTACTCTATCCTCTATCCTACTCTATCCTGTATCCTATCCTATCCTCTATCCTATCCTATCCTCTATCCTATCCTATCCTTTATCCTATCCTATCCTCTATCCGATCCCATCCTCTATCCTATACTATCCTCTCCCTTATCCTATCCTCTATCCTATCCAATTACCTATCCTATCCTCTATTATATCCTTTCCTCTATCCTATCCTATCCTCTATCCGATCCTCTATCCTATCCTATCCTCTATCCTATCCTCTATCCTATCCTATCCTCTATCCTATCCTATCCTCTATCCTATCCTATCCTCTATCCTATCCTATCCTCTATCCTATCCTATCGTCTATCCTATATTATCATCTATTCTATCCTATCCTGTATCCTATCCTATCATCTATCCTATCCTATCCTCTATCCTATCCTATCCTATCCTTTTTCCTATCCTATCCTCTATCCTATCCTATCCTCTATCCTATCCTATCCTCTATCCTATCCTATCCTCTATCCTATACTATCCTCTACCTTATCCTATCCTCTATCCTATCCAATTACCTATCCTATCCTCTATCCTATCCTTTCCTCTATCCTATCCTATCCTCTATCCTATCCTATCCTCTATCCGAACCTCTATCCTATCCTATCCTCTATCCTATCCTCTATCCTATCCTCTATCCTATCCTATCCTCTATCCTATCCTATCCTATCCTCTATGCTATCTAATCCTTTATCCTATCCTATCCTCTATTCTATCCTATTCTCTATCCTATACTATCCTCTATCCTATCCTATCCTATCCTCTATGCTATCTAATCCTTTATCCTATCCTATCCTCTATTCTATCCTATTCTCTATCCTATACTATCCTCTATCCTATCCTATCCTCTATCCTATCCTATCCTCTATCCTATCCTATCCTCTATCCTATACTTTCCTCTATCCAATCCTATCCTCTATCCTATCCTATCCTCTATCCTACTCTATCCTCTATCCTACTCTATCCTCTATCCTATCCTATCCTCTATCCTATCCTATCCTCTATCCTATATTATCATCTATTCTATCCTATCCTGTATCCTATCCTATCATCTATCCTATCCTATCCTCTATCCTATCCTATCCTATCCTTTTTCCTATCCTATCCTCTATCCTATCCTATCCTCTATCCTATCCTATCCTCTATCCTATACTATCCTCTACCTTATCCTATCCTCTATCCTATCCAATTACCTATCCTATCCTCTATCCTATCCTTTCCTCTATCCTATCCTATCCTCTATCCTATCCTATCCTATCCTCTATGCTATCTAATCCTTTATCCTATCCTATCCTCTATTCTATCCTATTCTCTATCCTATACTATCCTCTATCCTATCCTATCCTATCCTCTATGCTATCTAATCCTTTATCCTATCCTATCCTCTATTCTATCCTATTCTCTATCCTATACTATCCTCTATCCTATCCTATCCTCTATCCTATCCTATCCTCTATCCTATCCTATCCTCTATCCTATCCTATCCTCTATCCTATACTTTCCTCTATCCAATCCTATCCTCTATCCTATCCTATCCTCTATCCTACTCTATCCTCTATCCTACTCTATCCTCTATCCTATCCTATCCTCTATCCTATCCTATCCTCTATCCGATCTTCTATCCTATCCTATCATCTATCCGATCCTCTATCCTATCCTGTATCCTATCCTATCCTCTATCCTATCCTATCCTCTATCCTATCCTATCCTTTATCCTATCCTATCCTCTATCCTATCCCATCCTCTATCCTATACTATCCTCTACCTTATCCTATCCTCTATCCTATCCAATTACCTATCCTATCCTCTATTATATCCTTTCCTCTATCCTATCTTATCCTCTATCCGATCCTCTATCCTATCCTATCCTCTATCCTATCCTCTATCCTATCCTATCCTCTATCCTATCCTCTATCCTATCCTCTATCCTATCCTCTATCCTATCCTATCCTCTATCCTATCCTCTATCCTATCCTATCCTCTATCCTATCCTATCCTCTATCCTATCCTATCCTCTATCCTATCCTATCCTCTGTCCTACATTATCCTCTATCCTATACTATCCTGTATCCTATCCTATCCTCTATCCTATCCTAACCTCTATCCTATCCTATCCTATCCTTTTTCCTATCCTATCCTCTATCCTATCCTATCCTCTATCCTATCCTATCCTCTATCCTATACTATCCTCTACCTTATCCTATCCTCTATCCTATCCAATTACCTATCCTATCCTCTATCCTATCCTTTCCTCTATCCTATCCTATCCTCTATCCTATCCTATCCTCTATCCGAACCTCTATCCTATCCTATCCTCTATCCTATCCTATCCTCTATCCTATCCTCTATCATATCCTATCCTCTGTCCTATCCTATCCTCTATCCTATCCTATCCTCTATCCTATCCTATCCTCTATCCTATCCTATCCTATCCTCTATCCTATCCTATCCTATCCTCTATGCTATCCTATCCTTTATCCTATCCTATCCTCTATTCTATCCTATTCTCTATCCTATACTATCCTCTATCCTAACCTATCCTCTATCCTATCCTATCCTCTATCCTATCCTATCCCCTATCCTATACTTTCCTCTATCCAATCCTATCCTCTATCCTATCCTATCCTCTATCCTACTCTATCCTCTATCCTACTCTATCCTCTATCCTATCCTATCCTCTATCCTATCCTATCCTCTATCCTATCCTATCCTCTATCCTATCCTATCCTCTATCCTATATTATCCTCTACCCTATCCTATCCTCTATCCTATCCTATCCTCTATCCTATCCTATCCTATCCTTTTTCCTATCCTATCCTCTATCCTATCCTATCCTCTATCCTATACTATCCTCTACCTTATCCTATCCTCTATCCTATCCAATTACCTATCCTATCCTCTATCCTATCCTTTCCTCTATCCTATCCTATCCTCTATCCTATCCTATCCTATCCTCTATGCTATCTAATCCTTTATCCTATCCTATCCTCTATTCTATCCTATTCTCTATCCTATACTATCCTCTATCCTATCCTATCCTATCCTCTATGCTATCTAATCCTTTATCCTATCCTATCCTCTATTCTATCCTATTCTCTATCCTATACTATCCTCTATCCTATCCTATCCTCTATCCTATCCTATCCTCTATCCTATCCTATCCTCTATCCTATACTTTCCTCTATCCAATCCTATCCTCTATCCTATCCTATCCTCTATCCTACTCTATCCTCTATCCTACTCTATCCTCTATCCTATCCTATCCTCTATCCTATCCTATCCTCTATCCGATCTTCTATCCTATCCTATCATCTATCCGATCCTCTATCCTATCCTGTATCCTATCCTATCCTCTATCCTATCCTATCCTCTATCCTATCCTATCCTTTATCCTATCCTATCCTCTATCCTATCCCATCCTCTATCCTATACTATCCTCTACCTTATCCTATCCTCTATCCTATCCAATTACCTATCCTATCCTCTATTATATCCTTTCCTCTATCCTATCTTATCCTCTATCCGATCCTCTATCCTATCCTATCCTCTATCCTATCCTCTATCCTATCCTATCCTCTATCCTATCCTCTATCCTATCCTCTATCCTATCCTCTATCCTATCCTATCCTCTATCCTATCCTCTATCCTATCCTATCCTCTATCCTATCCTATCCTCTATCCTATCCTATCCTCTATCCTATCCTATCCTCTGTCCTACATTATCCTCTATCCTATACTATCCTGTATCCTATCCTATCCTCTATCCTATCCTATCCTCTATCCTATCCTATCCTATCCTTTTTCCTATCCTATCCTCTATCCTATCCTATCCTCTATCCTATCCTATCCTCTATCCTATACTATCCTCTACCTTATCCTATCCTCTATCCTATCCAATTACCTATCCTATCCTCTATCCTATCCTTTCCTCTATCCTATCCTATCCTCTATCCTATCCTATCCTCTATCCGAACCTCTATCCTATCCTATCCTCTATCCTATCCTATCCTCTATCCTATCCTCTATCATATCCTATCCTCTGTCCTATCCTATCCTCTATCCTATCCTATCCTCTATCCTATCCTATCCTCTATCCTATCCTATCCTATCCTCTATCCTATCCTATCCTATCCTCTATGCTATCCTATCCTTTATCCTATCCTATCCTCTATTCTATCCTATTCTCTATCCTATACTATCCTCTATCCTAACCTATCCTCTATCCTATCCTATCCTCTATCCTATCCTATCCCCTATCCTATACTTTCCTCTATCCAATCCTATCCTCTATCCTATCCTATCCTCTATCCTACTCTATCCTCTATCCTACTCTATCCTCTATCCTATCCTATCCTCTATCCTATCCTATCCTCTATCCTATCCTATCCTCTATCCTATCCTATCCTCTATCCTATATTATCCTCTACCCTATCCTATCCTCTATCCTATCCTATCCTCTATCCTATCCTATCCTATCCTTTTTCCTATCCTATCCTCTATCCTATCCTATCCTCTATCCTATACTATCCTCTACCTTATCCTATCCTCTATCCTATCCAATTACCTATCCTATCCAATTACCTATCCTATCCTCTATCCTATGCTTTCCTCTATCCTATCCTATCCTCTATCCTATCCTATCCTCTATCCGATCCTCTATTATATCCTATCCTCTATCCTATCCTCTATCCTATCCTATCCTCTATCCTATCCTATCCTCTATCCTATCCTATCCTATCCTCTATGCTATCCTATCCTTTATCCTATCCTATCCTCTATTCTATCCTATTCTCTATCCTATACTATCCTCTACCCTATCCTATCCTCTATCCTATCCTATCCTCTATCCTATTCTATCCTATTATTTTTCCTATCCTATCCTCTATCCTATCCTATCCACTATCCTATACTATCCTCTACCTTATCCTATCCTCTATCCTATCCAATTACCTATCCTATCCTCTATCCTATGCTTTCCTCTATCCTATCCTATCCTCTATCCTATCCTATCCTCTATCCGATCCTCTATCCTATCCTATCCTCTATCCTATCCTCTATCCTATCCTATCCTCTATCCTATCCTATCCTCTATCCTATCCTATCCTATCCTCTATCCTATCCTATCCTATCCTCTATGCTATCCTATCCTTTATCCTATCCTATCCACTATTCTATCCTATTCTCTATCCTATACTATCCTCTATCCTATCCTATCCTCTATCCTATCCTATCCTCTATCCTATCCTATCCTCTATCCTATACTTTCCTCTATCCAATCCTATCCTCTATCCTATCCTATCCTCTATCCTACTCTATCCTCTATCCTACTCTATCCTCTATCCTATCCTATCCTCTATCCTATCCTATCCTCTATCCGATCCTCTATCCTATCCTATCCTCTATCCTATCCTCTATCCTATCCTCTATCCTATCCTATCCTCTATCCTATCCTCTATCCTATCCTCTATTATATCCTATCCTCTATCTTATCCTCTATCCTATCCTATCCTCTATCCTATCCTATCCTCTATCCTATCCTATCCTCTATCCCATATTATCCTCTATCCTATCCTATCCTGTATCCTATCCTATCCTCTATCCTGTCCTATCCTCTATCCTATCCTATCCTCTATCCTATCCTATCCTATCCTTTTTCCTATCCTATCCTCTATCCTATCCTATCCTCTATCCTATCCTATCCTCTATCCTATACTATCCTCTACCTTATCCTATCCTCTATCCGAACCTCTATCCTATCCTATCCTCTATCCTATCCTCTATCCTATCCTATCCTATCCTCTATGCTATCCTATCCTTTATCCTATCCTATCCTCTATTCTATCCTATTCTCTATCCTATACTATCCTCTATCCTATCCTATCCTCTATCCTATCCTATCCTCTATCCTATCCTATCCTCTATCCTATATTATCCTCTATCCTATCCTATCCTCTATCCTATCCTATCCTCTATCCTATCCCATCCTCTATCCTATACTATCCTCTACCTTATCCTATCCTCTATCCTATCCAATTACCTATCCTATCCTCTATTATATCCTGTCCTCTATCCTATCCTATCCTTTATCCGATCCTCTATCTTATCCTATCCTCTATCCGATCCTCTATCCTATCCTATCCTCTATCCGATCCTCTATCCTATCCTGTATCCTATCCTATCCTCTATCCTATCCTATCCTCTATCCTATCCTATCCTTTATCCTATCCTATCCTCTATCCTATCCCATCCTCTATCCTATACTATCCTCTACCTTATCCTATCCTCTATCCTATCCAATTACCTATCCTATCCTCTATTATATCCTTTCCTCTATCCTATCCTATCCTTTATCCGATCCTCTATCTTATCCTATCCTCTATCCGATCCTCTATCCTATCCTATCCTCTATCCGATCCTCTATCCTATCCTGTATCCTATCCTATCCTCTATCCTATCCTATCCTCTATCCTATCCTATCCTCTATCCTATCCTATCCTTTATCCTATCCTATCCTCTACCCTATCCCATCTTCTATCCTATACTATCCTCTACCCTATCCTATCCTCTATCCTATCCTATCCTCTATCCTATTCTATCCTATTATTTTTCCTATCCTATCCTCTATCCTATCCTATCCTCTATCCTATCCTATCCTCTATCCTACTCTATCCTCTATCCTACTCTATCCTCTATCCTATCCTATCCTCTATCCTATCCTATCCTCTATCCGATCCTCTATCCTATCCTATCCTCTATCCTATCCTCTATCCTATCCTCTATCCTATCCTATCCTCTATCCTATCCTCTATCCTATCCTCTATTATATCCTATCCTCTATCTTATCCTCTATCCTATCCTATCCTCTATCCTATCCTATCCTCTATCCTATCCTATCCTCTATCCCATATTATCCTCTATCCTATCCTATCCTGTATCCTATCCTATCCTCTATTCTATCCTATTCTCTATCCTATACTATCCTCTATCCTATCCTATCCTCTATCCTATCCTATCCTCTATCCTATCCTATCCTCTATCCTATATTATCCTCTATCCTATCCTATCCTTTATCCTATCCTATCCTCTATCCTATCCCATCCTCTATCCTATACTATCCTCTACCTTATCCTATCCTCTATCCTATCCAATTACCTATCCTATCCTCTATTATATCCTGTCCTCTATCCTATCCTATCCTTTATCCGATCCTCTATCTTATCCTATCCTCTATCCGATCCTCTATCCTATCCTATCCTCTATCCGATCCTCTATCCTATCCTGTATCCTATCCTATCCTCTATCCTATCCTATCCTCTATCCTATCCTATCCTTTATCCTATCCTATCCTCTATCCTATCCCATCCTCTATCCTATACTATCCTCTACCTTATCCTATCCTCTATCCTATCCAATTACCTATCCTATCCTCTATTATATCCTTTCCTCTATCCTATCCTATCCTTTATCCGATCCTCTATCTTATCCTATCCTCTATCCGATCCTCTATCCTATCCTATCCTCTATCCGATCCTCTATCCTATCCTGTATCCTATCCTATCCTCTATCCTATCCTATCCTCTATCCTATCCTATCCTCTATCCTATCCTATCCTTTATCCTATCCTATCCTCTACCCTATCCCATCTTCTATCCTATACTATCCTCTACCCTATCCTATCCTCTATCCTATCCTATCCTCTATCCTATTCTATCCTATTATTTTTCCTATCCTATCCTCTATCCTATCCTATCCTCTATCCTATACTATCCTCTACCTTATCCTATCCTCTATCCTATCCAATTACCTATCCTATCCTCTATCCTATGCTTTCCTCTATCCTATCCTATCCTCTATCCTATCCTATCCTCTATCCTGATCCTCTATCCTATCCTATCCTCTATCCTATCCTCTATCCTATCCTATCCTCTATCCTATCCTATCCTCTATCCTATCCTATCCTATCCTCTATCCTATCCTATCCTATCCTCTATGCTATCCTATCCTTTATCCTATCCTATCCACTATTCTATCCTATCCTCTATCCTACTCTATCCTCTATCCTATCCTATCCTCTATCCTATCCTATCCTCTATCCTACTCTATCCTCTATCCTACTCTATCCTCTATCCTATCCTATCCTCTATCCTATCCTATCCTCTATCCGATCCTCTATCCTATCCTATCCTCTATCCTATCCTCTATCCTATCCTCTATCCTATCCTATCCTCTATCCTATCCTCTATCCTATCCTCTATTATATCCTTTCCTCTATCCTATCCTATCCTCTATCCTATCCTATCCTATCCTCTATGCTATCCTATCCTTTATCCTATCCTATCCACTATTCTATCCTATCCTCTATCCTGTCCTATCCTCTATCCTATCCTATCCTCTATCCTATCCTATCCTATCCTTTTTCCTATCCTATCCTCTATCCTATCCTATCCTCTATCCTATCCTATCCTCTATCCTATACTATCCTCTACCTTATCCTATCCTCTATCCTATCCAATTACCTATCCTATCCTCTATCCTATCCTTTCCTCTATCCTATCCTATCCTCTATCCTATCCTATCCTCTATCCGAACCTCTATCCTATCCTATCCTCTATCCTATCCTCTATCCTATCCTATCCTATCCTCTATGCTATCCTATCCTTTATCCTATCCTATCCTCTATTCTATCCTATTCTCTATCCTATACTATCCTCTATCCTATCCTATCCTCTATCCTATCCTATCCTCTATCCTATCCTATCCTCTATCCTATATTATCCTCTATCCTATCCTATCCTCTATCCTATCCTATCCTCTATCCGATCCTCTATCCTATCCTATCCTCTATCCGATCCTCTATCCTATCCTGTATCCTATCCTATCCTCTATCCTATCCTATCCTCTATCCTATCCTATCCTTTATCCTATCCTATCCTCTATCCTATCCCATCCTCTATCCTATACTATCCTCTACCTTATCCTATCCTCTATCCTATCCAATTACCTATTCTATCCTCTATTATATCCTTTCCTCTATCCTATCCTATCCTCTATCCGATCCTCTATCCTATCCTATCCTCTATCCTATCCTCTATCCTATCCTCTATCCTATCCTATCCTCTATCCTATCCTCTATCCTATCCTATCCTCTATCCTGTCCTATCCTCTATCCTATCCTATCCTCTATCCTATCCTATCCTCTATCCTATCCTATCCTATCCTTTTCCTATCCTATCCTCTATCCTATCCTATCCTCTATCCTATACTATCCTCTACCTTATCCTATCCTCTATCCTATCCAATTACCTATCCTATCCTCTATCCTATGCTTTCCTCTATCCTATCCTATCCTCTATCCGATCCTCTATCCTATCCTATCCTCTATCCTATCCTCTATCCTATCCTATCCTCTATCCTATCCTATCCTCTATCCTATCCTATCCTATCCTCTATCCTATCCTATCCTATCCTCTATGCTATCCTATCCTTTATCCTATCCTATCCTCTATTCTATCCTATTCTCTATCCTATACTATCCTCTATCCTATCCTATCCTCTATCCTATCCCATCCTCTATCCTATCCTATCCTCTATCCTATATTATCCTCTACCCTATCCTATCCTCTATCCTATCCTATCCTCTATCCTATCCTATCCTATCCTTTTTCCTATCCTATCCTCTATCCTATCCTATCCTCTATCCTATACTATCCTCTACCTTATCCTATCCTCTATCCTATCCAATTACCTATCCTATCCTCTATCCTATGCTTTCCTCTATCCTATCCTATCCTCTATCCTATCCTATCCTCTATCCGATCCTCTATCCTATCCTATCCTCTATCCTATCCTCTATCCTATCCTATCCTCTATCCTATCCTATCCTCTATCCTATCCTATCCTATCCTCTATCCTCTATCCTATCCTATCCTATCCTCTATGCTATCTTATCCTTTATCCTATCCTATCCTCTATTCTATCCTATTCTCTATCCTATACTATCCTCTACCCTATCCTATCCTCTATCCTATCCTATCCTCTATCCTATCCTATCCTATCCTTTTTCCTATCCTATCCTCTATCCTATCCTATCCTCTATCCTATACTATCCTCTACCTTATCCTATCCTCTATCCTATCCAATTACCTATCCTATCCTCTATCCTATGCTTTCCTCTATCCTATCCTATCCTCTATCCGATCCTCTATCCTATCCTATCCTCTATCCTATCCTCTATCCTATCCTATCCTCTATCCTATCCTCTATCCTATCCTCTATTATATCCTATCCTCTATCCTATCCTCTATCCTATCCTATCCTCTATCCTATCCTATCCTCTATCCTATCCTATCCTCTATCCTATATTATCCTCTATCCTATCCTATCCTGTATCCTATCCTATCCTCTATCCTATCCTATCCTCTATCCTATCCTATCCTCTATCCTATCCTATCCTCTATCCTATCCTATCCTATCCTTTTTCCTATCCTATCCTCTATCCTATCCTATCCTCTATCCTATCCTATCCTCTATCCTATCCTATCCTCTATCCTATACTATCCTCTACCTTATCCTATCCTCTATCCTATCCAATTACCTATCCTATCCTCTATCCTATCCTATCCTCTATCCTATCCTCTATCCTATCCTATCCTCTATCCTATCCTCTATCCTATCCTATCCTATCCTCTATGCTATCCTATCCTTTATCCCATCCTATCCTCTATTCTATCCTATTCTCTATCCTATACTATCCTCTATCCTATCCTATCCTCTATCCTATCCTATCCTCTATCCTATATTATCCTCTATCCTATCCTATCCTCTATCCTATCCTATCCTCTATCCTATCCTATCCTCTATCCGATCCTCTATCCTATCCTATCCTCTATCCGATCCTCTATCCTATCCTGTATCCTATCCTATCCTCTATCCTATCCTATCCTCTATCCTATCCTATCCTTTATCCTATCCTATCCTCTATCCTATCCCATCCTCTATCCTATACTATCCTCTACCTTATCCTATCCTCTATCCTATCCAATTACCAATCCTATCCTCTATTATATCCTTTCCTCTATCCTATCCTATCCTCTATCCGATCCTCTATCCTATCCTATCCTCTATCCTATCCTCTATCCTATCCTATCCTCTATCAGATCCTCTATCCTATCCTATCCTCTATCCTATCCTCTATCCTATCCTCTATCCTATCCTATCCTCAATCCTATCCTCTATCCTATCCTATCCTCTATCCTATCCTATCCTCTATCCTATCCTATCCTCTATCCTATATTATCCTCTATCCTATCCTATCCTGTATCCTATCCTATCCTCTATCCTATCCTATCCTCTATCCTATCCTATCCTCTATCCTATCCTATCCTCTATCCTATCCTATCCTCTAACCTATACTATCCTATACCTTATCCTATCCTCTATCCTATCCAATTACCTATCCTATCCTCTATCCTATCCTTTCCTCTATCCTATCCTATCCTCTATCCTAGCCTATCCTCTATCCGATCCTCTATCCTATCCTATCCTCTATCCTATCCTCTATCCTATCCTATCCTCTATCCTATCCTATCCTATCCTATCCTCTATCCTATCCTATCCTATCCTCTATCCTATCCTATCCTATCCTCTATGCTATCCTATCCTTTATCCTATCCTATCCTCTATTGTATCCTATTCTCTATCCTATACTATCCTCTATCATATCCTATCCTCTACCCTATCCTATCCTCTATCCTATACTTTCCTCTATACAATCCTATCCTCTATCCTATCCTATCCTCTATCCTATCCTATCCTCTATCCTATCCTATCCTTTATCCTATCCTATCCTCTACCCTATCCCATCTTCTATCCTATACTATCCTCTACCTTATCCTATCCTCTATCCTATCCAATTACCTATCCTATCCTCTATTATATCCTTTCCTCTATCCTATCCTATCCTCTATCCGATCCTCTATCTTATCCTATCCTCTATCCGATCCTCTATCCTATCTTATCCTCTATCCGATCCTCTATCCTATCCTGTATCCTATCCTATCCTCTATCCTATCCTATCCTCTATCCTATCCTATCCTTTATCCTATCCTATCCTCTATCCTATCCCATCCTCTATCCTATACTATCCTCTACCTTATCCTATCCTCTATCCTATCCAATTACCTATCCTATCCTCTATTATATCCTTTCCTCTATCCTATCCTATCCTTTATCCGATCCTCTATCTTATCCTATCCTCTATCCGATCCTCTATCCTATCCTATCCTCTATCCGATCCTCTATCCTATCCTGTATCCTATCCTATCCTCTATCCTATCCTATCCTCTATCCTATCCTATCCTTTATCCTATCCTATCCTCTATCCTATCCCATCCTCTATCCTATACTATCCTCTACCTTATCCTATCCTCTATCCTATCCAATTACCTATCCTATCCTCTATTATATCCTTTCCTCTATCCTATCCTATCCTTTATCCGATCCTCTATCTTATCCTATCCTCTATCCGATCCTCTATCCTATCCTATCCTCTATCCGATCCTCTATCCTATCCTGTATCCTATCCTATCCTCTATCCTATCCTATCCTCTATCCTATCCTATCCTTTATCCTATCCTATCCTCTATCCTATCCCATCCTCTATCCTATACTATCCTCTACCTTATCCTATCCTCTATCCTATCCAATTACCTATCCTATCCTCTATTATATCCTTTCCTCTATCCTATCCTATCCTCTATCCGATCCTCTATCCTATCCTATCCTCTATTCTATCCTATTCTCTATCCTATACTATCCTCTACCCTATCCTATCCTCTATCCTATCCTATCCTCTATCCTATTCTATCCTATTATTTTTCCTATCCTATCCTCTATCCTATCCTATCCTCTATCCTATACTATCCTCTACCTTATCCTATCCTCTATCCTATCCAATTACCTATCCTATCCTCTATCCTATGCTTTCCTCTATCCTATCCTATCCTCTATCCTATCCTATCCTCTATCCTGATCCTCTATCCTATCCTATCCTCTATCCTATCCTCTATCCTATCCTATCCTCTATCCTATCCTATCCTCTATCCTATCCTATCCTCTATCCTATCCTATCCTATCCTCTATCCTATCCTATCCTATCCTCTATGCTATCCTATCCTTTATCCTATCCTATCCACTATTCTATCCTATTCTCTATCCTATACTATCCTCTATCCTATCCTATCCTCTATCCTATCCTATCCTCTATCCTATCCTATCCTCTATCCTATACTTTCCTCTATCCAATCCTATCCTCTATCCTATCCTATCCTCTATCCTACTCTATCCTCTATCCTACTCTATCCTCTATCCTATCCTATCCTCTATCCTATCCTATCCTCTATCCTATCCTATCCTCTATCCTATACTTTCCTCTATCCAATCCTATCCTCTATCCTATCCTATCCTCTATCCTACTCTATCCTCTATCCTACTCTATCCTCTATCCTATCCTATCCTCTATCCTATCCTATCCTCTATCCGATCCTCTATCCTATCCTATCCTCTATCCTATCCTCTATCCTATCCTCTATCCTATCCTATCCTCTATCCTATCCTCTATCCTATCCTCTATTATATCCTATCCTCTATCCTATCCTCTATCCTATCCTATCCTCTATCCTATCCTATCCTCTATCCTATCCTATCCTCTATCCTATATTATCCTCTATCCTATCCTATCCTGTATCCTATCCTATCCTCTATCCTGTCCTATCCTCTATCCTATCCTATCCTCTATCCTATCCTATCCTATCCTCTTTCCTATCCTATCCTCTATCCTATCCTATCCTCTATCCTATCCTATCCTCTATCCTATACTATCCTCTACCTTATCCTATCCTCTATCCTATCCAATTACCTATCCTATCCTCTATCCTATCCTTTCCTCTATCCTATCCTATCCTCTATCCTATCCTATCCTCTATCCGAACCTCTATCCTATCCTATCCTCTATCCTATCCTCTATCCTATCCTATCCTATCCTCTATGCTATCCAATCCTTTATCCTATCCTATCCTCTATTCTATCCTATTCTCTATCCTATACTATCCTCTATCCTATCCTATCCTCTATCCTATCCTATCCTCTATCCTATCCTATCCTCTATCCTATATTATCCTCTATCCTATCCTATCCTCTATCCTATCCTATCCTCTATCCTATCCTATCCTCTATCCGATCCTCTATCCTATCCTATCCTCTATCCGATCCTCTATCCTATCCTGTATCCTATCCTATCCTCTATCCTATCCTATCCTATCCTCTATCCTATCCTATCGTTTATCCTATCCTATCCTCTATCCTATCCCATCCTCTATCCTATACTATCCTCTACCTTATCCTATCCTCTATCCTATCCAATTACCTATTCTATCCTCTATTATATCCTTTCCTCTATCCTATCCTATCCTCTATCCGATCCTCTATCCTATCCTATCCTCTATCCTATCCTCTATCCTATCCTCTATCCTATCCTATCCTCTATCCTATCCTCTATCCTATCCTATCCTCTATCCTATCCTATCCTCTATCCTATCCTATCCTCTATCCTATCCTATCCTATCCTTTTTCCTATCCTATCCTCTATCCTATCCTATCCTCTATCCTATACTATCCTCTACCTTATCCTATCCTCTATCCTATCCAATTACCTATCCTATCCTCTATCCTATGCTTTCCTCTATCCTATCCTATCCTCTATCCGATCCTCTATCCTATCCTATCCTCTATCCTATCCTCTATCCTATCCTATCCTCTATCCTATCCTATCCTCTATCCTATCCTATCCTATCCTCTATCCTATCCTATCCTATCCTCTATGCTATCCTATCCTTTATCCTATCCTATCCTCTATTCTATCCTATTCTCTATCCTATACTATCCTCTATCCTATCCTATCCTCTATCCTATCCCATCCTCTATCCTATCCTATCCTCTATCCTATATTATCCTCTACCCTATCCTATCCTCTATCCTATCCTATCCTCTATCCTATCCTATCCTCTATCCTATCCTATCCTATCCTTTTTCCTATCCTATCCTCTATCCTATCCTATCCTCTATCCTATACTATCCTCTACCTTATCCTATCCTCTATCCTATCCAATTACCTATCCTGTCCTCTATCCTATGCTTTCCTCTATCCTATCCTATCCTCTATCCTATCCTATCCTCTATCCGATCCTCTATCCTATCCTATCCTCTATCCTATCCTCTATCCTATCCTATCCTCTATCCTATCCTATCCTCTATCCTATCCTATCCTATCCTCTCTCCTCTATCCCATCCTATCCTATCCTCTATGCTATCCTATCCTTTATCCTATCCTATCCTCTATTCTATCCTATTCTCTATCCTATACTATCCTCTACCCTATCCTATCCTCTATCCTATCCTATCCTCTATCCTATCCTATCCTATCCTTTTTCCTATCCTATCCTCTATCCTATCCTATCCTCTATCCTATACTATCCTCTACCTTATCCTATCCTCTATCCTATCCAATTACCTATCCTATCCTCTAACCTATGCTTTCCTCTATCCTATCCTATCCTCTATCCTATCCTATCCTCTATCCGATCCTCTATCCTATCCTATCCTCTATCCTATCCTCTATCCTATCCTATCCTCTATCCTATCCTATCCTCTATCCTATCCTATCCTATCCTCTATCCTATCCTATCCTATCCTCTATGCTATCCTATCCTTTATCCTATCCTATCCTCTATTCTATCCTATTCTCTATCCTATACTATCCTCTATCCTATCCTATCCTCTATCCTATCCTATCCTCTATCCTATCCTATCCTCTATCCTATACTTTCCTCTATCCAATCCTATCCTCTATCCTATCCTATCCTCTATCCTACTCTATCCTCTATCCTACTCTATCCTCTATCCTATCCTATCCTCTATCCTATCCTATCCTCTATCCGATCCTCTATCCTATCCTATCCTCTATCCGATCCTCTATCCTATCCTGTATCATATCCTATCCTCTATCCTATCCTATCCTCTATCCTATCCTATCCTTTATCCTATCCTATCCTCTATCCTATCCCATCCTCTATCCTATACTATCCTCTACCTTATCCTATCCTCTATCCTATCCAATTACCTATCCTATCCTCTATTATATCCTTTCCTCTATCCTATCCTATCCTCTATCCGATCCTCTATCCTATCCTATCCTCTATCCTATCCTCTATCCTATCCTATCCTCTATCCTATCCTCTATCCTATCCTCTATTATATCCTATCCTCTATCCTATCCTCTATCGTATCCTATCCTCTATCCTATCCTATCCTCTATCCTATCCTATCCTCTATCCTATCCTCTATCCTATCCTATCCTCTATCCTATCCTCTATCCTATCCTATCCTATCCTCTATGCTATCCTATCCTTTATCCCATCCTATCCTCTATTCTATCCTATTCTCTATCCTATACTATCCTCTATCCTATCCTATCCTCTATCCTATCCTATCCTCTATCCTATATTATCCTCTATCCTATCCTATCCTCTATCCTATCCTATCCTCTATCCTATCCTATCCTCTATCCGATCCTCTATCCTATCCTATCCTCTATCCGATCCTCTATCCTATCCTATCCTCTATCCTATCCTCTATCCTATCCTATCCTCTATCAGATCCTCTATCCTATCCTATCCTCTATCCTATCCTCTATCCTATCCTCTATCCTATCCTATCCTCTATCCTATCCTCTATCCTATCCTATCCTCTATCCTATCCTATCCTCTATCCTATCCTATCCTCTATCCTATATTATCCTCTATCCTATCCTATCCTGTATCCTATCCTATCCTCTATCCTATCCTATCCTCTATCCTATCCTATCCTCTATCCTATCCTATCCTCTATCCTATACTATCCTATACCTTATCCTATCCTCTATCCTATCCAATTACCTATCCTATCCTCTATCCTATCCTTTCCTCTATCCTATCCTATCCTCTATCCTAGCCTATCCTCTATCCGATCCTCTATCCTATCCTATCCTCTATCCTATCCTCTATCCTATCCTATCCTCTATCCTATCCTATCCTATCCTCTATCCTATCCTATCCTATCCTCTATGCTATCCTATCCTTTATCCTATCCTATCCTCTATTGTATCCTATTCTCTATCCTATACTATCCTCTATCCTATCCTATCCTCTATCATATCCTATCCTCTACCCTATCCTATCCTCTATCCTATACTTTCCTCTATACAATCCTATCCTCTATCCTATCCTATCCTCTATCCTATCCTATCCTCTATCCTATCCTATCCTTTATCCTATCCTATCCTCTACCCTATCCCATCCTCTATCCTATACTATCCTCTACCTTATCCTATCCTCTATCCTATCCAATTACCTATCCTATCCTCTATTATATCCTTTCCTCTATCCTATCCTATCCTCTATCCGATCCTCTATCTTATCCTATCCTCTATCCGATCCTCTATCCTATCTTATCCTCTATCCGATCCTCTATCCTATCCTGTATCCTATCCTATCCTCTATCCTATCCTATCCTCTATCCTATCCTATCCTCTATCTTATCCTATCCTCTATCCTATCCTCTATCCTATCCTCTATCTTATCCTATCCTCTATCCTATCCTCTATCCTATCCTCTATCCTATCCTCTATCCTATCCTCTATCCTATCCTCTACCCTATCTTATCCTCTATAATATCGTTTACTCTATCCTATAATATCATCTATCCTATTCTATCCTATCCTATCCTCTATCCCATCCTATCCTATCCTCTATCTTATCCTATCCTCTATCCTATCCTATCCTCTATCCTATCCTATCCTCTATCCTATCCTATCCTCTATCCTATCCTATTATCTATTAGATCCTCTATCCTATCCTATCCTCTATCCTATCCAATCCTCTATTATATCCTATCCTCTATCCTATCCTATCCTCTATCCTATCCTATCCTCTATCCGATCCTCTATCCTATCCTATCCTCTATCCTATCCTATCCTCTATCCTATCCTATCCTCTATCTTATCCTATCCTCTATCCTATCCTCTATCCTATCCTCTATCTTATCCTATCCTCTATCCTATCCTCTACCCTATCCTCTATCCTATCCTATCCTCTATCCTATCCTCTACCCTATCTTATCCTCTATAATATCGTTTACTCTATCATATCCTATCCTCTATCCTATAATATCATCTATCCTATTCTATAGTCTATCCTATCCTCTATCCTATCCTCTATCCTATCCTCTATCCTATCCTCTATCCTATCCTCTATCCTATCCTCTATCCTATCCTCTATCCTATCCTCTATCCTATCCTCTATCCTATCCTCTATCCTATCCTCTATCCTATCCTCTATCCTATCCTATCCTCTATCCTATCCTCTACCCTATCTTATCCTCTAAAATATCGTTTACTCTATCATATCCTATCCTCTATCCTATAATATCATCTATCCCATTCTATCCTCTATCCTATCCTCTATCCTATCCTCTATCCTATCCTCTATCCTATCCTCTATCCTATCCTCTATCCTATCCTATCCTCTATCCTATCCTCTACGCTATCTTATCCTCTATAATATCGTTTACTCTATCATATCCTATCCTCTATCCTATAATATCATCTATCCTATTCTATCCTCTATCCTATCCTCTATCATATCCAATCCTCTATCGTATCCTCTATCCTATCCTCTATCATATCCAATCCTCTATCGTATACTCTATCCTATCCTATCCTCTATCCTATCCTATCCTCTATCGTACACTCTATCCTATCCTATCCTCTATCCTATCCTATCCTCTATCCTACCCTATCCTCTATCCTATCCTTTCCTCAATCCTATTATATAACCTCTATCCTATACTATCCTCTATCCCATCCTATCCTATCCTCTATCCTATCCTATCCTCTATCGTATCCTATCCTCTATCCTATTCTATCCTGTATCCTATTCTATCCTCTATCCTATCCTATCCTCTATCCCATCCTGTCCTCTATCCCATCCTGTCCTCTATCCTATCCTATCCTGTATCCTATCCTATCCTCTATCCTATCCTCTACCCTATCCTCTATCCTATCCTCTACCCTATCCTATCCTCTATCCTATCCTCTACCCTATCTTATCCTCTATAATATCGTTTACTCTATCATATCCTATCCTCTATCCTATAATATCATCTATCCTATTCTATAGTCTATCCTATCCTCTATCCTATCCTCTATCCTATCCTCTATCCTATCCTCTATCCTATCCTCCATCCTATCCTCTATCCTACCCTCTATCCTATCCTCTATCCTATCCTCTATCCTATCCTCTATCCTATCCTATCCTCTATCCTATCTTCTACCCTATCTTATCCTGTATAATATCGTTTACTCTATCATATCCTATCCTCTATCCTATAATATCATCTATCCTATTCTATCCTCTATCCTATCCTCTATCATATCCAATCCTCTATCGTATCCTCTATCCTATCCTCTATCATATCCAATCCTCTATCGTATACTCTATCCTATCCTATCCTCTATCCTATCCTATCCTCTATCCTATCCTATCCTCTATCCTATCCTTTCCTCAATCCTATTATATAACCTCTATCCTATCCTATCCTCTATCCCATCCTATCCTATCCTCTATCCTATCCTATCCTGTATCCTATCCTATCCTCTATCCCATCCTATCCTATCCTCTATCCTATCGTATCCTCTATAATATCGTACCCTCCATCCTATCCTATCCAATCCCCTATCCTATCCTCTATCCTATCCTATCCCCTATATTATCGTATCCTCTATCCTATCCTATTCTCTATACTATAATATCATATATCCTATCCTATTCTCTATCCTATACTATGCTCTATCCTATCCTATCCTCTATCCTATCGTATCCTCTATAATATCATACGCTCTATCCTATCCTATCCTGTATCATATCCTATCCTCTATCCTATCCTATCCTCTATCCTATCCTATCCTCTATCCTATCCTATCCTCTATCCTATCCTATCCTCTATCCTATCCTATCCTCTATCCTATCCTATCCTCTATCCTATCTACTCCCATATCATATCGTATCATCTATCCTATGCTATCCTCTATCCTATACTACCCTCTATCCTATCCTATCCTCTATCCTATCCTATCCTCTATCCTATCCTATCCTCTATCCTATCCTATCCTCTATCCTATCCTATCCTCTATCCTATCCTATCCTCTATCATATCCTATCATCCATCGCATCCTCTATCGTCTATCCCATCCTATCCTCTATCCTATCCTATCCTCCATCCTACCCTATCCTCTATCATATCGTATCCTCTATCCTATCCTATCCTCTATACTATCCTATCCTCCATCCTACCCTATCCTCTATCATATCGTATCCTCTATCCTATCCTATTATCTATCCTATAATAACCTATATCCTATCCTATTATCTATCCTATGTCCTATCCTATGCTCTATCCAATCGTATACTCTGTACTATCCTATCCTCTGTCATATCCTATCATCCATCCTATCCGATCCTCCATCCTATCTTATCCTCTATCCTATCCTATCCTCCATCCTCTATCCTATACTCTATCCTATCCTATCCTCTATCCTATCCTATCCTCTATCCCATCCTCTCCTCTATCCTATCCTATGCTCTATAATATCCTATTATCCATCCTATCCTCTATCGTCTATCCTATCCTATCCTCTATCCTAACTTACCCTATGCTCTATCATATCCTATCATCCATCCTATCCTATCCTCTATCCTTTCCTATCCTCTATCCTATAATATCCTATATCCTATCCTATTCTCTATCCTATATCATATATTATTCTCTATCCTATATCCTATCCTATTCTGTATCCTATCCTCTACCCTATCCTCTATCCTATCCTCTATCCTATCCTATCCTCTATCCTATCCTATCCTCTATCCTAACCTCTACCCTATCTTATCCTCTATAATATCGTTTACTCTATCCTATAATATCATCTATCCTATTCTATCCTATCCTATCCTCTATCCCATCCTATCCTATCCTCTATCTTATCCTATCCTCTACCCTATCCTATCCTCTATCCTATCCTATCCTCTATCCTATCCTATCCTCTATCCGATCCTCTATCCTATCCTATCCTCTATCCTATCCTATCCTCTATCTTATCCTATCCTCTATCCTATCCTCTATCCTATCCTCTATCTTAACCTATCCTCTATCCTATCCTCTACCCTATCCTCTATCCTATCCTCTATCCTATCCTATCCTCTATCCTATCCTCTACCCTATCTTATCCTCTATAATATCGTTTACTCTATCATATCCTATCCTCTATCCTATAATATCATCTATCCTATTCTATCCTCTATCCTATCCTCTATCATATCCAATCCTCTATCGTATCCTCTATCCTATCCTCTATCATATCCAATCCTCTATCATATACTCTATCCTATCCTATCCTCTATCCTATCCTATCCTCTTTCCTATCCTATCATCTATCCTATCCTATCCTCTATCCTATCCTATCCTCTATCCTATCCTATCCTCTATCCTATCCTATCCTCTATCATATCCTATCATGCATCGCATCCTCTATCGTCTATCCCATCCTATCCTCTATCCTATCCTATCCTCCATCCTACCCTATCCTGTATCATATCGTATCCTCTATCCTATCCTATCCTCTATCCTATCCTATCCTCCATCCTACCCTATCCTCTATCATATCGTATCCTCTATCCTATCCTATCCTCTATCCTATAATATCCTATATCCTATCCTATTATCTATCCTATATCCTATCCTATTCTCTATCCAATCCTATACTCTGTACTATCCTATCCTCTGTCATATCGTATCATCCATCCTATCCGATCCTCTATCCTATCTTATCCTCTATCCTATCCTATCCTATCCTCTATCCTTTCCTCTATCCTATCCTATCCTCTATCCTATCCTATCCTCTATCCTATCCTATCCTCTATCCTATCCTGTCCTCCATCCTATCCTATCCTCTATCATATCCTATCATGCATCGCATCCTCTATCGTCCATCCCATTCTATCCTCTATCCTATCCTATCCTCAATCCTACCCTATCCTGTATCATATCGTATCCTCTATCCTATCCTATCCTCTATCCTATCCTATCCTCCATCCTACCCTATCCTCTAACATATCGTATCCTCTATCCTATCCTATCCTCTATCCTATACTACCCTCTATCCTATCCTATCCTCTATCATATCGTATCAACTATCCTATCCTATCCTCTATCCTATACTACCCTCCATCCTATCCTATCCTCTATCCTATCTTATCATCTATCCTATCCTATCATCTTTCCTATCCTATCATCTATCATATCCTATCATCCATCCTATCCTATCCTCTATCTTATCCTATCCTCTATAATATCCTATTATCCATCCTATCCTCTATCGTCTATCCTATCCTATCCTCTATCCTAACCTATCCTGTCCTCTAACTTATCCTATCATCCATCCTATCCTATCCTCTATCCTATCCTATCCTCTATCCTATAATATCCTATATCCTATCCTATTCTCTATCCTATATCATATATTATTCTCTATCCTCTATCCTATCCTATCCTCTATCCTATCCTATCCTCTATCCTATCCTATCCTCCACCCTACCCTATCCTCTATCATATCGTATCCTCTATCCTAACCCAGCCTCTATCCTATAATATCCTATATCCTATCCTATTATCTATCCTCTATCCTATCCTATTCTCTATCCAATCATATACTCTGTACTATCCTATCCTCTGTCATATCCTATCATCCATCCTATCCTATCCTCTATCCTATCTTATCCTCTATCCTATCCTATCCTCCATCCTCTATCCTATCATCCATCCTATCCTATCCTCTATCCTATCTTATCCTCTATCCTATCCTATCCTCCATCCTCTATCCTATCCTCTATCCTATCCTTTCCTCTATCCTATCCTATCCTCTATCCTATCGTATCCTATATCCTATCCTATTCTGTATCCTATCCTATACTCTATACTATCCTATCCTCTATCCTATCCTATCCTGCATCCTCTATCCTATACTCTATCCTATCCTCTGTCCTATCCTATCCTCTATCCTATCCTATCCTCTATCCTATCCTTTCCTCTATCCTATCCTCTATCCTATCCTATCCTCTATCCTATCCTTTCCTCCATCCTATCCTCTATCCTATCCTATCCTCTATCCTATCCTTTCCTCTATCCTATCCTATCCTCTATCCTATCCTATCCTCTATCCTATCCTATCCTCTATCCTATCCTATCCTCTGTCCTATCCTATCCTCTATCCTATCCTATCCTCTGTCCTATCCTATCCTCTATCCTATCCTATCCTCTATCCTATCCTATCCTCTATCCTATCCTATCCTCTATCCTATCCTATCCTCTATCCTTTCCTCTATCCTATCCTATCCTCTATCCTATCCTATCCTCTATCCTATCCTATCCTCTATCCTATCCTGTCCTCCATCCTATCCTATCCTCTATCATATCCTATCATGCATCGCATCCTCTATCGTCCATCCCATTCTATCCTCTATCCTATCCTATCCTCAATCCTACCCTATCCTGTATCATATCGTATCCTCTATCCTATCCTATCCTCTATCCTATCCTATCCTCCATCCTACCCTATCCTCTAACATATCGTATCCTCTATCCTATCCTATCCTCTATCCTATCCTATCCTCTATCCTATCCTATCCTCCATCCTACCCTATCCTCTATCTTATCGTATCCTCTATCCTATCCTATCCTCTATCCTATAATATCCTATATCCTATCCTATTATCTATCCTATATCTTATCCTATTTTCTATCCAATCATATACTCTGTACTATCCTATCCTCTGTCATATCCTATCATCCATCCTATCCTATCCTCTATCCTATCTTATCCTCTATCCTATCCTATCCTCCATCCCCTATCCTATACTCTATCCTATCCTATCCTCTATCCTATCCTATCCTCTATCCCATCCTCTCCTCTATCCTATCCTATCCTCTATAATATCCTATTATCCATCCTATCCTCTATCGTCTATCCTATCCTATCCTCTATCCTAACCTATCCTATCCTCTATCATATCCTATCATCCATCCTATCCTATCCTCTATCCTATCCTATCCTCTATCCTATCCTTTCCTCTATCCTATCCTATCCTCTATCCTATCCTATCCTATATCCTATCCTATTCTGTATCCTATCCTATACTCTATACTATCCTATCCTCTATCCTATCCTATCCTGCATCCTCTATCCTATACTCTATCCTATCCTCTGTCCTATCCTATCCTCTATCCTATCTTATCCTCTATCCTATCCTATCCTCCATCCCCTATCCTATACTCTATCCTATCCTATCCTCTATCCTATCCTATCCTCTATCCCATCCTCTCCTCTATCCTATCCTATCCTCTATAATATCCTATTATCCATCCTATCCTCTATCGTCTATCCTATCCTATCCTCTATCCTAACCTATCCTATCCTCTATCATATCCTATCATCCGTCCTATCCTATCCTCTATCCTATCCTATCCTCTATCCTATCCTATCCTCCATCCTACCCTATCCTCTATCATATCGTATCCTCTATCCTATCCTATCCTCTATCCTATAATATCCTATATCCTATCCTATTGTCTATCCTATATCTTATCCTATTTTCTATCCTATCCTCCATCCCCTATCCTATACTCTATCCTATCCTATCCTCTATCCTATCCTATCCTCTATCCCATCCTCTCCTCTATCCTATCCTATCCTCTATAATATCCTATTATCCATCCTATCCTCTATCGTCTATCCTATCCTATCCTCTATCCTAACCTATCCTATCCTCTATCATATCCTATCATCCATCCTATCCTATCCTCTATCCTATCCTATCCTCTATCCTATAATATCCTATATCCTATCCTATTCTCTATCCTATATCATATATTATTCTCTATCCTATATCCTATCCTATTCTGTATCCTATCCTATACTCTATACTATCCTATCCTCTATCCTATCCTATCCTGCATCCTCTATCCTATACTCTATCCTATCCTCTGTCCTATCCTATCTTCTATCCTATCCTATCCTCTATCCTATCCTATCCTCTATCCTATCCCATCCTCTATCCTTTCCTCTATCCTATCCTATCCTCTATCCTATCCTATCCTCTATCCTATCCTATCCTCTATCCTATCCTGTCCTCCATCCTATCCTATCCTCTATCATATCCTATCATGCATCGCATTCTCTATCGTCTATCCCATCCTATCCTCTATCCTATCCTATCCTCGATCCTACCCTATCCTGTATCATATCGTATCCTCTATCCTATCCTATCCTCTATCCTATCCTATCCTCTATCCTAACCTATCCTATCCTCTATCATATCCTATCATCCATCCTATCCTATCCTCTATCCTATCCTATCCTCTATCCTAACCTATCCTGTCCTCTAACTTATCCTATCATCCATCCTATCCTATCCTCTATCCTATCCTATCCTCTATCCTATAATATCCTATATCCTATCCTATCATATATCCTATCCTATTCTGTATCCTATCCTATACTCTGTACTATCCTATCCTCTGTCATATCCTATCATCCATCCTATCCTATCCTCTATCCTATCCTATCCTCTATCCTATAATATCCTATATCCTATCCTATTCTCTATCCTATATCATATATTATTCTCTATCCTATATCCTATCCTATGCTGTATCCTATCCTATACTCTATACTATCCTATCCTCTATCCTATCCTATCCTGCATCCTCTATCCTATACTCTATCCTATCCTCTGTCCTATCCTATCCTCTATCCTATCCTATCCTCTATCCTATCCTTTCCTCTATCCTATCCTATCCTCTATCCTATCCTATCATATATCCTATCCTATTCTGTATCCTATCCTATACTCTGTACTATCCTATCCTCTGTCATATCCTATCATCCATCCTATCCTATCCTCTATCCTATCTTATCCTCTATCCTATCCTATCCTCCATCCCCTATCCTATACTCTATCCTATCCTATCCTCTATCCCATCCTCTCCTCTATCCTATCCTATCCTCTATAATATCCTATTATCCATCCTATCCTCTATCGTCTATCCTATCCTATCCTCTATCCTAACCTATCCTATCCTCTATCATATCCTATCATCCATCCTATCCTATCCTCTATCCTATCCTATCCTCTATCCTATAATATCCTATATCCTATCCTATTCTCTATCCTATATCATATATTATTCTCTATCCTATATCCTATCCTATGCTGTATCCTATCCTATACTCTATACTATCCTATCCTCTATCCTATCCTATCCTGCATCCTCTATCCTATACTCTATCCTATCCTCTGTCCTATCCTATCCTCTATCCTATCCTATCCTCTATCCTATCCTATCCTCTATCCTATCCTTTCCTCTATCCTATCCTCTCCTCTATCCTATCCTATCCTATATCCTATCCTATTCTGTATCCTATCCTATACTCTATACTATCCTATCCTCTATCCTATCCTATCCTGCATCCTCTATCCTATACTCTATCCTATCCTCTGTCCTATCCTATCCTCTATCCTATCCTTTCCTCTATCCTATCCTTTCCTCTATCCTATCCTATCCTCTATCCTATCCTTTCCTCTATCCTATCCTATCCTCTATCCTATCCTATCCTCTATCCTATCCTATCCTCTATCCTATCCTCTCCTCCATCCTACCCTATCCTCTATCATATCGTATCCTCTATCCTATCCTATCCTCTATCCTATAATATCCTATATCCTATCCTATTATCTATCCTATATCTTATCCTATTTTCTATCCAATCATATACTCTGTACTATCCTATCCTCTATCCTATCCTATCCTCTATCCTATCCTATCCTCTATCCTATCCTATCCTCTATCCTATCCTATCCTCTATCCTATCCTATCCTCTATCCTATCCTATCCTCTATCCTATCCTATCCTCTATCCTATCCTATCCTCTATCCTATCCTATCCTCTATCCTATCCTATCCTCTATCCTATCCTATCCTCTATCCTATCCTATCCTCTATCCTATCCTATCCTCTATCCTATCCTATCCTCTATCCTATCCTATCCTCTATCCTATCCTATCCTCTATCCTATCCTATCCTCTATCCTATCCTATCCTCTATCCTATCCTATCCTCTATCCTATCCTATCATGCATCGCATCCTCTATCGTCTATCCCATCCTATCCTCTATCCTATCCTATCCTCAATCCTACCCTATCCTGTATCATATCGTATCCTCTATCCTATCCTATCCTCTATCCTATCCTATCTTCCATCCTACCCTATCCTCTATCATATCGTATCCTCTATCCTATACTACCCTCTATCCTATCCTATCCTCTATCATATCGTATCAACTATCCTATCCTATCCTCTATCCTATCCTATCCTCCATCCTACCCTATCCTCTATCATATCGTATCCTCTATCCTATCCTATCCTCTATCCTATAATATCCTATATCCTATCCTATTATCTATCCTATATCTTATCCTATTTTCTATCCTATCCTCCATCCCCTATCCTATACTCTATCCTATCCTATCCTCTATCCCATCCTCTCCTCTATCCTATCCTATCCTGTATAATATCCTATTATCCATCCTATCCTCTATCGTCTATCCTATCCTATCCTCTATCCTAACCTATCCTATCCTCTATCATATCCTATCATCCATCCTATCCTATCCTCTATCCTATCCTATCCTCTATCCTATAATATCCTATATCCTATCCTATTCCCTATCCTATATCATACATATATTATTCTCTATCCTATATCCTATCCTATTCTGTATCCTATCCTATACTCTATACTATCCTATCCTCTATCCTATCCTATCCTGCATCCTCTATCCTATACTCTATCCTATCCTCTGTCCTATCCTATTCTCTATCCTATCCTATCCTCTATCCTATCCTTTCCTCTATCCTATCCTATCCTCTATCCTATCCTATCCTATATCCTATCCTATTCTGTATCCTATCCTATACTCTATACTATCCTATCCTCTATCCTATCCTATACTGCATCCTCTATCCTATACTCTATCCTATCCTCTGTCCTATCCTATCCTCTATCCTATCCTATCCTCTATCCTATCCTTTCCTCTATCCTATACTCTATACTATCCTATCCTCTATCCTATCCTATCCTGCATCCTCTATCCTATACTCTATCCTATCCTCTGTCCTATCCTATCCTCTATCCTATCCTATCGTCTATCCTATCCTTTCCTCTATCCTATCCTATCCTCTATCCTATCCTTTCCTCTATCCTATCCTATCCTCTATCCTATCCTATCCTCTATCCTATCCTATCCTCTATCCTATCCTATCCTCTATCCTACCCTATCCTCTATCATATCGTATCAACTATCCTATCCTATCCTCTATCCTATCCTATCCTCCATCCTACCCTATCCTCTATCATATCGTATCCTCTATCCTATCCTATCCTCTATCCTATAATATCCTATATCCTATCCTATTATCTATCCTATATCTTATCCTATTTTCTATCCTATCCTCCATCCCCTATCCTATACTCTATCCTATCCTATCCTCTATCCTATCCTATCCTCTATCCCATCCTCTCCTCTATCCTATCCTATCCTCTATAATATCCTATTATCCATCCTATCCTCTATCGTCTATCCTATCCTATCCTCTATCCTAACCTATCCTATCCTCTATCATATCCTATCATCCATCCTATCCTATCCTCTATCCTATCCTATCCTCTATCCTATAATATCCTATATCCTATCCTATTCTCTATCCTATATCATATATTATTCTCTATCCTATATCCTATCCTATTCTGTATCCTATCCTATACTCTATACTATCCTATCCTCTATCCTATCCTATCCTGCATCCTCTATCCTATAATCTATCCTATCCTCTGTCCTATCCTATTCTCTATCCTATCCTATCCTCTATCCTATCCTTTCCTCTATCCTATCCTATCCTCTATCCTATCCTATCCTATATCCTATCCTATTCTGTATCCTATCCTATACTCTATACTATCCTATCCTCTATCCTATCCTATCCTGCATCCTCTATCCTATACTCTATCCTATCCTCTGTACTATCCTATCCTCTATCCTATCCTATCCTCTATCCTATCCTTTCCTCTATCCTATACTCTATACTATCCTATCCTCTTTCCTATCCTATCCTGCATCCTCTATCCTATACTCTATCCTATCCTCTGTCCTATCCTATCCTCTATCCTATCCTATCCTCTATCCTATCCTTTCCTCTATCCTATCCTATCCTCTATCCTATCCTTTCCTCTATCCTATCCTATCCTCTATCCTATCCTATCCTCTATCCTATCCTATCCTCTATCCTATCCTATCCTCTATCCTATCCTATCCTCCATCCTACCCTATCCTCTATCATATCGTATCCTCTATCCTATCCTATCCTCTATCCTATAATATCCTATATCCTATCCTATTATCTATCCTATATCTTATCCTATTTTCTATCCAATCATATACTCTGTACTATCCTATCCTCTGTCATATCCTATCATCCATCCTATCCTATCCTCTATCCTATCTTATCCTCTATCCTATCCTATCCTCCATCCCCTATCCTATACTCTATCCTATCCTATCCTCTATCCTATCCTATCCTCTATCCCATCCTCTCCTCTATCCTATCCTATCCTCTATAATATCCTATTATCCATCCTATCCTCTATCGTCTATCCTATCCTATCCTCTATCCTAACCTATCCTATCCTCTATCATATCCTATCATCCATCCTATCCTATCCTCTATCCTATCCTATCCTCTATCCTATCCTTTCCTCTATCCTATCCTATCCTCTATCCTTTCCTATCCTATATCCTATCCTATTCTGTATCCTATCCTATACTCTATACTATCCTATCCTCTATCCTATCCTATCCTGCATCCTCTATCCTATACTCTATCCTATCCTCTGTCCTATCCTATCCTCTATCCTATCTTATCCTCTATCCTATCCTATCCTCCATCCCCTATCCTATACTCTATCCTATCCTATCCTCTATCCTATCCTATCCTCTATCCCATCCTCTCCTCTATCCTATCCTATCCTCTATAATATCCTATTATCCATCCTATCCTCTATCGTCTATCCTATCCTATCCTCTATCCTAACCTATCCTATCCTCTATCATATCCTATCATCCGTCCTATCCTATCCTCTATCCTATCCTATCCTCTATCCTATAATATCCTATATCCTATCCTATTCTCTATACTATATCATATATTATTCTCTATCCTATATCCTATCCTATGCTGTATCCTATCCTATACTCTATAGTATCCTATCCTCTATCCTATCCTATCCTGCATCCTCTATCCTATACTCTATCCTATCCTCTGTCCTATCCTATCCTCTATCCTATCCTATCCTCTATCCTATCCTATCCTCCATCCTACCCTATCCTCTATCTTATCGTATCCTCTATCCTATCCTATCCTCTATCCTATAATATCATATATCCTATCCTATTATCTATCCTATATCTTATCCTATTTTCTATCCAATCATATACTCTGTACTATCCTATCCTCTGTCATATCCTATCATCCATCCTATCCTATCCTCTATCCTATCTTATCCTCTATCCTATCCTATCCTCCATCCCCTATCCTATACTCTATCCTATCCTATCCTCTATCCTATCCTATCCTCTATCCCATCCTCTCCTCTATCCTATCCTATCCTCTATAATATCCTATTATCCATCCTATCCTCTATCGTCTATCCTATCCTATCCTCTATCCTAACCTATCCTATCCTCTATCATATCCTATCATCCATCCTATCCTATCCTCTATCCTATCCTATCCTCTATCCTATCCTTTCCTCTATCCTATCCTATCCTCTATCCTATCCTATCCTATATCCTATCCTATTCTGTATCCTATCCTATACTCTATACTATCCTATCCTCTATCCTATCCTATCCTGCATCCTCTATCCTATACTCTATCCTATCCTCTGTCCTATCCTATCCTCTATCCTATCTTATCCTCTATCCTATCCTATCCTCCATCCCCTATCCTATACTCTATCCTATCCTATCCTCTATCCTATCCTATCCTCTATCCCATCCTCTCCTCTATCCTATCCTATCCTCTATAATATCCTATTATCCATCCTATCCTCTATCGTCTATCCTATCCTATCCTCTATCCTAACCTATCCTATCCTCTATCATATCCTATCATCCGTCCTATCCTATCCTCTATCCTATCCTATCCTCTATCCTATAATATCCTATATCCTATCCTATTCTCTATACTATATCATATATTATTCTCTATCCTATATCCTATCCTATGCTGTATCCTATCCTATACTCTATACTATCCTATCCTCTATCCTATCCTATCCTGCATCCTCTATCCTATACTCTATCCTATCCTCTGTCCTATCCTATCCTCTATCCTATCCTATCCTCTATCCTATCCTATCCTCTATCCTATCCTATCCTCTATCCTATCCTGTCCTCCATCCTATCCTATCCTCTATCATATCCTATCATGCATCGCATCCTCTATCGTCTATCCCATCCTATCCTCTATCCTATCCTATCCTCCATCCTACCCTATCCTCTATCATATCGTATCCTCTATCCTATCCTATCCTCTATCCTATAATATCCTATATCCTATCCTATTATCTATCCTATATCTTATCCTATTTTCTATCCAATCATATACTCTGTACTATCCTATCCTCTGTCATATCCTATCATCCATCCTATCCTATCCTCTATCCTATCTTATCCTCTATCCTATCCTATCCTCCATCCCCTATCCTATACTCTATCCTATCCTATCCTCTATCCTATCCTATCCTCTATCCCATCCTCTCCTCTATCCTATCCTATCCTCTATAATATCCTATTATCCATCCTATCCTCTATCGTCTATCCTATCCTATCCTCTATCCTAACCTATCCTATCCTCTATCATATCCTATCATCCATCCTATCCTATCCTCTATCCTATCCTATCCTCTATCCTATCCTTTCCTCTATCCTATCCTATCCTCTATCCTATCCTATCCTATATCCTATCCTATTCTGTATCGTATCCTATACTCTATACTATCCTATCCTCTATCCTATCCTATCCTGCATCCTCTATCCTATACTCTATCCTATCCTCTGTCCTATCCTATCCTCTATCCTATCCTATCCCCTATCCTATCCTTTCCTCTATCCTATCCTCTATCCTATCCTATCCTCTATCCTATCCTATCCTCTATCCTATCCTATGCTATATCCTATCCTATTCTGTATCCTATCCTATACTCTATACTATCCTATCCTCTATCCTATCCTATCCTGCATCCTCTATCCTATACTCTATCCTATCCTCTGTACTATCCTATCCTCTATCCTATCCTATCCTCTATCCTATCCTTTCCTCTATCCTATACTCTATACTATCCTATCCTCTTTCCTATCCTATCCTGCATCCTCTATCCTATACTCTATCCTATCCTCTGTCCTATCCTATCCTCTATCCTATCCTATCCTCTATCCTATCCTTTCCTCTATCCTATCCTATCCTCTATCCTATCCTTTCCTCTATCCTATCCTATCCTCTATCCTATCCTATCCTCTATCCTATCCTATCCTCTATCCTATCCTATCCTCTATCCTATCCTATCCTCCATCCTACCCTATCCTCTATCATATCGTATCCTCTATCCTATCCTATCCTCTATCCTATAATATCCTATATCCTATCCTATTATCTATCCTATATCTTATCCTATTTTCTATCCAATCATATACTCTGTACTATCCTATCCTCTGTCATATCCTATCATCCATCCTATCCTATCCTCTATCCTATCTTATCCTCTATCCTATCCTATCCTCCATCCCCTATCCTATACTCTATCCTATCCTATCCTCTATCCTATCCTATCCTCTATCCCATCCTCTCCTCTATCCTATCCTATCCTCCATAATATCCTATTATCCATCCTATCCTCTATCGTCTATCCTATCCTATCCTCTATCCTAACCTATCCTATCCTCTATCATATCCTATCATCCATCCTATCCTATCCTCTATCCTATCCTATCCTCTATCCTATCCTTTCCTCTATCCTATCCTATCCTCTATCCTATCCTATCCTATATCCTATCCTATTCTGTATCCTATCCTATACTCTATACTATCCTATCCTCTATCCTATCCTATCCTGCATCCTCTATCCTATACTCTATCCTATCCTCTGTCCTATCCTATCCTCTATCCTATCCTATCCTCTATCCTATCCTATCCTCCATCCTACCCTATCCTCTATCTTATCGTATCCTCTATCCTATCCTATCCTCTATCCTATAATATCCTATATCCTATCCTATTATCTATCCTATATCTTATCCTATTTTCTATCCAATCATATACTCTGTACTATCCTATCCTCTATCCTATCCTATCCTCTATCCTATCCTATCCTCTATCCCATCCTCTCCTCTATCCTATCCTATCCTCTATAATATCCTATTATCCATCCTATCCTCTATCGTCTATCCTATCCTATCCTCTATCCTAACCTATCCTATCCTCTATCATATCCTATCATCCATCCTATCCTATCCTCTATCCTATCCTATCCTCTATCCTATCCTTTCCTCTATCCTATCCTATCCTCTATCCTATCCTATCCTATATCCTATCCTATTCTGTATCCTATCCTATACTCTATACTATCCTATCCTCTATCCTATCCTATCCTGCATCCTCTATCCTATACTCTATCCTATCCTCTGTCCTATCCTATCCTCTATCCTATCTTATCCTCTATCCTATCCTATCCTCCATCCCCTATTCTATACTCTATCCTATCCTATCCTCTATCCTATCCTATCCTCTATCCCATCCTCTCCTCTATCCTATCCTATCCTCTATAATATCCTATTATCCATCCTATCCTCTATCGTCTATCCTATCCTATCCTCTATCCTAACCTATCCTATACTCTATCATATCCTATCATCCGTCCTATCCTATCCTCTATCCTATCCTATCCTCTATCCTATCCTATCCTCCATCCTACCCTATCCTCTATCATATCGTATCCTCTATCCTATCCTATCCTCTATCCTATAATATCCTATATCCTATCCTATTGTCTATCCTATATCTTATCCTATTTTCTATCCTATCCTCCATCCCCTATCCTATACTCTATCCTATCCTATCCTCTATCCTATCCTATCCTATATCCCATCCTCTCCTCTATCCTATCCTATCCTCTATAATATCCTATTATCCATCCTATCCTCTATCGTCTATCCTATCCTATCCTCTATCCTAACCTATCCTATCCTCTATCATATCCTATCATCCATCCTATCCTATCCTCTATCCTATCCTATCCTCTATCCTATAATATCCTATATCCTATCCTATTCTCTATCCTATATCATATATTATTCTCTATCCTATATCCTATCCTATTCTGTATCCTATCCTATACTCTATACTATCCTATCCTCTATCCTATCCTATCCTGCATCCTCTATCCTATACTCTATCCTATCCTCTGTCCTATCCTATCTTCTATCCTATCCTATCCTCTATCCTATCCTATCCTCTATCCTATCCCATCCTCTATCCTTTCCTCTATCCTATCCTATCCTCTATCCTATCCTATCCTCTATCCTATCCTATCCTCTATCCTATCCTGTCCTCCATCCTATCCTATCCTCTATCATATCCTATCATGCATCGCATTCTCTATCGTCTATCCCATCCTATCCTCTATCCTATCCTATCCTCGATCCTACCCTATCCTGTATCATATCGTATCCTCTATCCTATCCTATCCTCTATCCTATCCTACCCTCTATCCTAACCTATCCTATCCTCTATCATATCCTATCATCCATCCTATCCTATCCTCTATCCTATCCTATCCTCTATCCTATCCTTTCCTCTATCCTATCCTATCCTCTATCCTATCCTATCCTATATCCTATCCTATTCTGTATCCTATCCTATACTCTATACTATCCTATCCTCTATCCTATCCTATCCTGCATCCTCTATCCTATACTCTATCCTATCCTCTGTCCTATCCTATCCTCTATCCTATCCTATCCCCTATCCTATCCTTTCCTCTATCCTATTCTCTATCCTATACTATCCTCTATCCTATCCTTTCCTCTATCCTATCCTATCCTCTATCCTATCCTATCCTCTATCCTATCCTATCCTCTATCCTATCCTATCCTCTATCCTATCCTATCCTCTATCCTATCCTATCATGCATCGCATCCTCTATCGTCTATCCCATCCTATCCTCTATCCAATCCTATCCTCTATCCTATACTACCCTCTATACTATCCTATCCTCTAACCTATCTTATCCTCTGTCCTATCCTATCTTCTATCCTATCCTATCCTCTATCCTATCCTATCCTCTATCCTATCCCATCCTCTATCCTTTCCTCTATCCTATCCTATCCTCTATCCTATCCTATCCTCTATCCTATCCTATCCTCTATCCTATCCTGTCCTCCATCCTATCCTATCCTCTATCATATCCTATCATGCATCGCATCCTCTATCGTCTATCCCATCCTATCCTCTATCCTATCCTATCCTCCATCCTACCCTATCCTCTATCATATCGTATCCTCTATCCTATCCTATCCTCTATCCTATAATATCCTATATCCTATCCTATTATCTATCCTATATCTTATCCTATTTTCTATCCAATCATATACTCTGTACTATCCTATCCTCTGTCATATCCTATCCTCCATCCCCTATCCTATACTCTATCCTATCCTATCCTCTATCCTATCCTATCCTCTATCCCATCCTCTCCTCTATCCTATCCTATCCTCTATAATATCCTATTATCCATCCTATCCTCTATCGTCTATCCTATCCTATCCTCTATCCTAACCTATCCTATCCTCTATCATATCCTATCATCCATCCTATCCTATCCTCTATCCTATCCTATCCTCTATCCTATCCTTTCCTCTATCCTATCCTATCCTCTATCCTATCCTATCCTATATCCTATCCTATTCTGTATCCTATCCTATACTCTATACTATCCTATCCTCTATCCTATCCTATCCTGCATCCTCTATCCTATACTCTATCCTATCCTCTGTCCTATCCTATCCTCTATCCTATCCTATCCCCTATCCTATCCTTTCCTCTATCCTATCCTCTATCCTATCCTATCCTCTATCCTATCCTTTCCTCTATCCTATCCTATCCTCTATCCTATCCTATCCTCTATCCTATCCTATCCTCTATCCTATCCTATCCTCTATCCTATCCTATCCTCTATCCTATCCTATCCTCTATCCTATCCTATCCTCTATCCTATCCTATCATGCATCGCATCCTCTATCGTCTATCCCATCCTATCCTCTACCCTATCCTATCCTCTATCCTATACTACCCTCTATACTATCCTATCCTCTAACCTATCTTATCCTCTGTCCTATCCTATCTTCTATCCTATCCTATCCTCTATCCTATCCTATCCTCTATCCTATCCCATCCTCTATCCTTTCCACTATCCTATCGTATCCTCTATCCTATCCTATCCTCTATCCTATCCTATCCTCTATCCTATCCTGTCCTCCATCCTATCCTATCCTCTATCATATCCTATCATGCATCGCATCCTCTATCGTCTATCCCATCCTATCCTCTATCCTATCCTATCCTCCATCCTACCCTATCCTGTATCATATCGTATCCTCTATCCTATCCTATCCTCTATCCTATCCTATCCTCTATCCTATCCTTTCCTCTATCCTATCCTATCCTCTATCCTATCCTATCCTCTATCCTATCCTATCCTCTATCCTATCCTATCCTCTATCCTATCCTATCCTCTATCCTATCCTATCCTCTATCCTATCCTATCCTCTATCCTATCCTATCCTCTATCCTATCCTATCCTCTATCCTATCCTATCCACTATCCTATCCTATCCTCTATCCTATCCTATCCTCTATCCTATCCTATCCTCTATCCTATCCTATCCTCTATCCTATCCTATCCTCTATCCCATCCTATCCTCTATCCTATCCTATCATGCATCGCATCCTCTATCGTCTATCCCATCCTATCCTCTATCCTATCCTATCCTCTATCCTATCCTATCCTCTATCCTATCCTATCCTCTATCCTATCCTATCCTCTATCCTATCCTATCCTCTATCCTATCCTATCCTCTATCCTATCCTATCCTCTATCCTATCCTATCCTCTATCCTATACTACCCTCTATACTATCCTATCCTCTAACCTATCTTATCATCCATCCTATCCTATCCTCTATCCTATCCTATCCTCCATCCTCTATCCTATACTCTATCCTATCCTATCCTCTATCCTATCCTATCCTCTATCTTATCCTATCCTCTATAATATCCTATTATCCATCCTATCCTCTATCCTATCCTATCCTGCATCCTCTATCCTATACTCTATCCTATCCTCTGTCCTATCCTATCCTCTATCCTATCCTATCCTCTATCCTATCCTTTCCTCTATCCTATCCTATCCTCTATCCTATCCTATCCTTAATCCTATCCTACTCTGTATCCTATCCTATACTCTATACTATCCTATCCTCTATCCTATCCTATCCTGCATCCTCTATCCTATACTCTATCCTATCCTCTGTCCTATCCTATCCTCTATCCTATCCTATCCTGTATCCTATCTTTTCCTCTATCCTATCCTGTATCCTATCCTATCCTCTATCCTATCCTTTCCTCTATCATATCCTATCCTCTATCCTATCCTATCCTCTATCCTATCCTATCCTCTATCCTATCCTATCCTCTATCCTATCCTATCCTCCATCCTACCCTATCCTCTATCATATCGTATCTTCTATCCTATCCTATCCTCTATCCTATAATATCTTATATCCTATCCTATTATCTATCCTATATCTTATCCTATTTTCTATCCTATCCTCCATCCCCTATCCTATACTCTATCCTATCCTATCCTCTATCCTATCCTATCCTCTATCCCATCCTCTCCTCTATCCTATCCTATCCTCTATAATATCCTATTATCCATCCTATCCTCTATCGTCTATCCTATCCTATCCTCTATCCTAACCTATCCTATCCTCTATCATATCCTATCATCCATCCTATCCTATCCTCTATCCTATCCTATCCTCTATCCTATAATATCCTATATCCTATCCTATTCTCTATCCTATATCATATATTATTCTCTATCCTATATCCTATCCTATTCTGTATCCTATCCTATACTCTATCCTATCCTCTATCCTATCCTATCCTGCATCCTCTATCCTATACTCTATCCTATCCTCTGTCCTATCCTATCCTCTATCCTATCCTATCCTCTATCCTATCCTTTCCTCTATCCTATCCTATCCTCTATCCTATCCTATCCTATATCCTATAATATTCTGTATCCTATCCTATACGCTATACTATCCTATCCTCTATCCTATCCTATCCTGCATCCTCTATCCTATACTCTATCCTATCCTCTGTCCTATCCTATCCTCTATCCTATCCTATCCTCTATCCTATCCTTTCCTCTATCCTATCCTCTATCCTATCCTATCCTCTATCCTATCCTTTCCTCTATCCTATCCTATCCTCTATCCTATCCTATCCTCTATCCTATCCTATCCTCTATCCTATCCTATCCTCTATCCTATCCTATCCTATATCCTATCCTATCCTCTATCTTATCCCATCCTCTATCCTTTCCTCTATCCTATCCTATCCTCTATCCTATCCTATCCTCTATCCTATCCTTTCCTCTATCCTATCCTCTATCCTATCCTATCCTCTATCCTATCCTTTCCTCTATCCTATCCTATCCTCTATCCTATCCTATCCTCTATCATATCCTATCATCCATCCTATCCTATCCTCTATCCTATCCTATCCTCTATCCTCTATCCTATACTCTATCCTATACTCTATTGTATCCTATCCTCTATCCTATAATATCCTCTATTCTATCCTATCCTCTATCCTATCCTATCCTCAATCCTATCCTATCCTCCATCCTATATCATATAATCTATCCTATTCTCTATTCTATCCTATCCTCTATCCCATCCTATCCTCAATCCTATCCTATCCTATCCTCTATCCTATCCAATCCTCCATCCTATCCTCTATCCTATCATATCCTCTATCCTATCCTATCCTCCATCCTCTATCATATACTCTATCCTATTCTCTATTCTATCCTATCCTCAATCCTATCCTATCATATCCTCTATCCTATCCTATCCTCTATCCTATCCTATCATCCATCGCATCCTCTATCGTCTATCCTATCCTATCCTCTGTCATAACGTATCCTCTATCCTATCCTATCCTCTATCCTATAATATCCTATATCCTATCCTATCATCTATCCTATATCCTATCCTATTCTCTATCCAATCCTATACTCTATCCTATAATATCCTATATACTATCCTATTATCTATCCTATATCCTATCCTATTCTCTATCCAAACCTATACTCTATACTATCCTATCCTCTGTCATATCCTATGATCCATCCTATCCTATCCTTTATCCTATCTTATCCTCTATCCTATCCTATCCTCCATCCTCTATCCTATACTCTATCCTACCCTCTATTCTATCCTATCCACTATCCTATCCTATCCTCTATTCTATCCTATCCTCTATCCTATCCTATCATCAATCCTATCCTATCCTCTATCCTATCCTATCCTCCATAATAGCCTATCCTCAATCCTATCCTATCCTCTATCCTATCCTATCCTCAATCCTATCGTATTCACTATCCTATCCTATCCTCTATCATATCCTATCATCCATCCTATCCTCTATCCTTTATCCTATCCTATCCTCCATCCTATCCTCTATCCTATTATATCCTCTATCCTGTCCTATCCTCTATCCTATCCTATCCTATATCCTATCCTATTCTCTATCCTATATCCTATCCTATTCTCTATCCTATATCCTATCCTATTCTCTATCCTCTATCCTATCCTATCCACTATCCTATCCTATCCTCTATCCTATCCTATCCTCTATCCTATCCTATCCTCTATCCTATCCTAAGCTCTATCCTATACCATCCTCTATCCTATCCTATCCTCTATAATATCGTATATTCTATCCAATCGTATCCTCTATCCTATCCTATCCTCTATCCTATCCTATCCTCTATCCTATCCTATCCTCAATCCTATCCTATCCTCTTTCCTGTCCTATTCTCTATCCTATCCTATCTTCTATCCTATCCTATCCTCTATCGTATCCTGTCCTCTATCCTATCCAATCCTCTATCCTATCCTCTATCCTATCCTATCCTCAATCCTATCCCATCCTCAGTCCTATCCTATCCTCTATACTATCCTATCCTCTTTCCTATCCTACACTCTATCCTATCTTATCCCCTATACTATCCTATCCTCCATCCTCTATCCTATACTGTATGATATCCTATCCTCTATCCTATCCTATCCTCTATCCTATCATATCCTCTATCCTACCCTATCCTCTATCCTATCCTATCCTCTATCGTATCCTGTCCTCTATCCTATCGAATCCCCTACCCTATTCTGTATCCTTTCCTATCCTCTATCCTATCGAATCCCCTACCCTATTCTGTATCCTTTCCTATCCTCTATCCTATCGAATCCCCTACCCTATTCTGTATCCTTTCCTATCCTCTATCCTATCCTATCCTCTATCCTATCCTCAATCCTCTCCTATCCTCTATCCTATCCTATCCTCTATCCTATCCTATCCCCCATCCTATCCTCTATCCTATCCTATCCTCCATCCTATCCTATCCTCAATCCTATCGTATTCAATATCCTATCCTATCCTCTATCCTATAATATCCCATATCCTATCCTATTCTCTATCCTATATCATATCCTATTCTCTGTCCTATATCCTATCCTATTCTCTATCCTATATCATATCCTATTCTCTGTCCTATATCCTTTCCTATTCTGTATCCTATCCTATATCCTATACTATCCTACCCTCTATCCTATCCTATCCTGCATCCTCTATCCTATACTCTATCCTATCCTCTGTCCTATCCTATCTTCTATCCTATACTCTATCCTATCCTCTGTCCTATCCTATCCTCTATCCTATCCTATCCTCTATGCTATCCTATCCTCTATCCTATCCTATCCTCTATCCTATCCTATCCTCTATCCTATCCTATCCTCTATCCTATCCTATCCCCTATCCTATCCTATCCTCTATCCTATCCTATCCTCTATCGTATCCTGTCCTCTATCCTATCCAATCCTCTATCCTATCCTCTATCCTATCCTATCCTCAATCCTATCCCATCCTCAGTCCTATCCTATCCTCTATACTATCCTATCCTCTTTCCTATCCTATTCTCTATCCTATCCTATCCTCTATCCTATCCTATCCTCTATCGTATCCTGTCCTATACCCTATCCAATCCCCTACCCTATCCTGTATCCTTTCCTATCCTCTATCCTATCCTATCCTCTATCATATCCTCAATCCTCTCCTATCCTCTATCCTATCCTATCCTCAATCCTATCGTATTCAATATCCTATCCTATCCTCTATCCTATAATATCCCATATCCTATCCTATTCTCTATCCTATATCATATCCTATTCTTTATCCTATATCCTTTCCTATTCTGTATCCTATCCTATATCCTATACTATTCTATCCTCTATCCTATCCTATCCTGCATCCTCTATCCTATACTCTATCCTATCCTCTGTCCTATCCTATCCTCTATCCTATACTCTATCCTATCGTATGTTCTATCCTATCCTCTATCCTATCCTATCCTCCATCCTATCCTATCCTCAATCCTATCGTATTCAATATCCTATCCTATCCTCTATCCTATCCTAAGCTCTATCCTATACTATCCTCTATCCTATCCTATCCTCCATCCTATCCTCTATCCTATCCTATCATCTATGCTATCCTATCCTCTATCCTATCCTATCCTCTATCCTATCCTATCCTATAACCTATCCTATCCTCTATCCTATCCTATCCTATATCCTATACTATCCTATCCTCTATCCTATCATATCCTATCCTCTATCCTATAATATCATCTATCCTATTCTATCCTCTATCCTATCCTCTATCATATCCAATCCTCTATCCTATCCTATCCTCTATCCTATCCTATCCTCTATCCTATCCTATCCTCTATCCTATCCTATCCTCTATCCTATCCTATCCTCTATCCTATCCTATCCTATCCTCTATCCTATCCTATCCTCTATCCTATCCTATCCTCTATCAGATCCTCTAACCTATCCTAGCATCTATACTATCCTCTATCGTATCCTATCCTATCCTCTATCCTATCCTATCCTCTATCCTATCCTATCCTCTATTATATCCTATCCTCTATCCTATCCTATCCTCTATCCTATCCTATCCTCTATCCTATCCTATCCTCTATCAGATCCTCTAACCTATCCTATCATCTATACTATCCTCTATCGTATCCTATCCTATCCTCTATCCTATCCTATCCTCTATCCTATCCTATCCTCTATCCTATCCTCTCCTCTATCCTATCCTACCCTCTTTCCTATCCTATCCTCTATCCTATCCTATCCTCTATCCGATCCTATCCTCTATCCGATCCTCTATCCTATCCTATCCCCTATCCTATCCTATCCTCTATCCTATCCTCTATCCTATCCTCGATCCTATCCTATCCTCTATCCTATCCTATCCTCAATCCTATCCTATCCTCTATCCCATCCTATCCTCTATCCTATCCTATCCTCTATCCTATCCTATCCTCTATCCTATCCTCTATCCTATCCTCTATCCTATCCTATCCTCTATCCTATCCTATCCTCTATCCTATCTTATCCTCTATCCTATCCTATCCTCTATCCTATCCTATCCTATATCCTATATCCTATCCTATCCTCTATCCTATCCTATCCTCTATCCTATCCTATCCTCTATCCTATCCTATCCTCTATCCTATCCTATCCTCTATCCTATCCTTTCCTCAATCCTATTATATCCTCTATCCTATCCTATCCTCTACCCTATCCTATCCTCTATCCTATCCTATCCTTTATCCTATCATATCCTCTATCCTATCCTATCCTCTATCCTATCCTATCCTCTATCCTATTATATCCTCTATCCTATCCTATCCTCTACCTTATCCTATACTCTATCCTATCCAATTACCTATCCTATCCTCTATCCTATCCTATCCTCTATCCTATCCTATCCTCTATCCTATCCTAAGCTCTATCCTATACTATCCTCTATCCTATCCTATCCTCCATCCTATCCTCTATCCTATCCTATCATCTATGCTATCCTACCCTCTATCCTATCCTATCCTCTATCCTATCCTATCCTCTATCCTATAATATCCTATATCCTATCCTATTCTCTATCCTATATCCTATGCTATTCTCTATCCTATATCCTATCCTATTCTCTATCCAATCCTAAACTCTATACTATCCTATCCTCTCACATATCCTATCATGAATACTTTCCTACGCTCTATCCTATCTTATCCTCTATCCTATCCTATCCTCCATCCTCTATCCTATACTGTATGATATCCTATCCTCTATCCTATCCTATCCTCTATCCTGTCCTATCCTCTATCCTATCCTATCCTATATCCTATCCTATTCTCTATCCTATATCCTATCCTATTCTCTATCCTATATCCTATCCTATTCTGTATCCTATCATATACTCTATACTATAATATCCTCTCACACATCCTATCATCAATACTTTCCTACACACTATCCTATCTTATCCTCTATCCTATCCTATTCTCTATCCTATCCTATCCTCTATCCTATCCTATCCTCTACCCTCTATCCTATCCTATCCTCTATCCTATCCTATCCTCTATCCTATACTATCCTCTATCCTATCCTCTATCCTATCCTCTATCCTATCCTCTATCCAATCCTATCCTCTATCCAATCCTATCCTCTATCCTATCCTATCCTCTATCAGATCCTCTAACCTATCCTATCATCTATACTATCCTCTATCGTATCCTATCCTATCCTCCATCCTAGCCTATCCACTATCATATCGTATCCTCTATCCTATCCTATCCTCTATTATCTATCCTATCTATCTATCCCAATCCTATCCTATCCTCTATCCTATCCTATCCTCCAACCTCTATCCTATACTCTATCCTATACTCTATTGTATCCTATCCTCTATCCTGTCCTATCCTCTATCCTATCCTATCCTCAATCCTATCCCATCCGCTATAATATCCTATCCTCTATCCTATCCTATCCTCTTTCCTATCCTATTCTCTATCCTACCCTATCCTCTATCCTATCCTATCCTCTATCCTATCCTATCCTCTATCCTATCCTATCCTCTATCCTATCCTATCCTCTATCCTATCCTCTATCCTATCCTATCCTTTATCCTATCATATCCTCTATCCTATCCTATCCTCTATCCTATCCTATCCTCTATCCTATCCTATCCTCTATCCTATCCTTTCCTCAATCCTATTATATCCTCTATCCTATCCTATCCTCTACCCTATCCTATCCTCTATCCTATCCTATCCTTTATCCTATCATATCCTCTATCCTATCCTATCCTCTATCCTATCCTATCCTCTATCCTATTATATCCTCTATCCTATCCTATCCTCTACCTTATCCTATACTCTATCCTATCCAATTACCTATCCTATCCTCTATCCTATCCTATCCTCTATCCTATCCTATCCTCTATCCTATCCTAAGCTCTATCCTATACTATCCTCTATCCTATCCTATCCTCCATCCTATCCTCTATCCTATCCTATCATCTATGCTATCCTACCCTCTATCCTATCCTATCCTCTATCCTATCCTATCCTCTATCCTATAATATCCTATATCCTATCCTATTCTCTATCCTATATCCTATGCTATTCTCTATCCTATATCCTATCCTATTCTCTATCCAATCCTAAACTCTATACTATCCTATCCTCTCACATATCCTATCATGAATACTTTCCTACGCTCTATCCTATCTTATCCTCTATCCTATCCTATCCTCCATCCTCTATCCTATACTGTATGATATCCTATCCTCTATCCTATCCTATCCTCTATCCTGTCCTATCCTCTATCCTATCCTATCCTATATCCTATCCTATTCTCTATCCTATATCCTATCCTATTCTCTATCCTATATCCTATCCTATTCTGTATCCTATCATATACTCTATACTATAATATCCTCTCACACATCCTATCATCAATACTTTCCTACACACTATCCTATCTTATCCTCTATCCTATCCTATTCTCTATCCTATCCTATCCTCTATCCTATCCTATCCTCTACCCTCTATCCTATCCTATCCTCTATCCTATCCTATCCTCTATCCTATACTATCCTCTATCCTATCCTCTATCCTATCCTCTATCCTATCCTCTATCCAATCCTATCCTCTATCCAATCCTATCCTCTATCCTATCCTATCCTCTATCAGATCCTCTAACCTATCCTATCATCTATACTATCCTCTATCGTATCCTATCCTATCCTCCATCCTAGCCTATCCACTATCATATCGTATCCTCTATCCTATCCTATCCTCTATTATCTATCCTATCTATCTATCCCAATCCTATCCTATCCTCTATCCTATCCTATCCTCCATCCTCTATCCTATACTCTATCCTATACTCTATTGTATCCTATCCTCTATCCTGTCCTATCCTCTATCCTATCCTATCCTCAATCCTATCCCATCCGCTATAATATCCTATCCTCTGTCCTATCCTATCCTCTTTCCTATCCTATTCTCTATCCTACCCTATCCTCTATCCTATCCTATCCTCTATCCTATCCTATCCTCTATCCTATCCTATCCTCTATCCTATCCTATCCTCTATCCTATCCTCTATCCTATCCTATCCTTTATCCTATCATATCCTCTATCCTATCCTATCCTCTATCCTATCCTATCCTCTATCCTATTATATCCTCTATCCTATCCTATCCTCTATCCTATCCTATCCTCTATCCTATCCTAAGCTCTATCCTATACTATCCTCTATCCTATCCTATCCTCCATCCTATCCTCTATCCTATCCTATCATCTATGCTATCCTACCCTCTATCCTATCCTATCCTCTATCCTATCCTATCCTCTATCCTATAATATCCTATATCCTATCCTATTCTCTATCCTATATCCTATGCTATTCTCTATCCTATATCCTATCCTATTCTCTATCCAATCCTAAACTCTATACTATCCTATCCTCTCACATATCCTATCATGAATACTTTCCTACGCTCTATACTATCTTATCCTCTATCCTATCCTATCCTCCATCCTCTATCCTATACTGTATGATATCCTATCCCCTATCCTATCCTATCCTCTATCCTGTCCTATCCTCTATCCTATCCTATCCTATATCCTATCCTATTCTCTATCCTATATCCTATCCTATTCTCTATCCTATATCCTATCCTATTCTGTATCCTATCATATACTCTATACTATAATATCCTCTCACACATCCTATCATCAATACTTTCCTACACTCTATCCTATCTTATCCTCTATCCTATCCTATTCTCTATCCTATCCTATCCTCTATCCTATCCTATCCTCTACCCTCTATCCTATCCTATCCTCTATCCTATCCTATCCTCTATCCTATCCTATCCTCTATCCTATCCTCTATCCTATCCTCTATCCTATCCTCTATCCAATCCTATCCTCTATCCAATCCTATCCTCTATCCTATCCTATCCTCTATCAGATCCTCTATCCTATCCTATCATCTATACTATCCTCTATCGTATCCTATCCTATCCTCTATCCTATCCTATCCTCTATCCTATCCTATCCTCTATCCTATCTTATCCTCTATCCGATCCTCTATCCTATCCTATCCCCTATCCTATCCTATCCTCTATCCTATCCTCTATCCTATCCTCGATCCTATCCTATCCTCTATCCTATCCTCTATAATATCGTTTACTCTATCATATCCTATCCTCTATCCTATAATATCATCTATCCTATTTTATCCTCTATCCTATCCTCTATCATATCCAATCCTCTATCCTATCCTATCCTCTATCCTATCCTATCCTCTATCCTATCCTATCCTCTATCCTATCCTATCCTCTATCCTATCCTATCCTCTATCCTATCCTATCCTCTATCCTATCCTATCCTCTATCCTATCCTATCCTATCCTCTATCCTATCCTATCCTCTATCAGATCCTCTAACCTATCCTATCATCTATACTATCCTCTATCGTATCCTCTCCTATCCTCTATCCTATCCTATCCTCTATCCTATCCTATCCTCTACCCTTTCCTCTATCCTATCCTATCCTCTATCCTATCCTGTCCTCCATCCTATCCTATCGTCTATCATATCCTATCATGCATCGCATCCTCTATCGTCTATCCCATCCTATCCTCTATCCTATCCTATCCTCCATCCTACCCTATCCTGTATCATATCGTATCCTCTATCCTATCCTATCCTCTATCCTATCCTTTCCTCTATCCTATCCGCTATCCTATCCTCTATCCTATCCTATACTCTATCCTATCCTTTCCTCTATCCTATCCTATCCTCTATCCTATCCTATCCTCTATCATATCCTATCATCCATCCTATCCTATCCTCTATCCTATCCTATCCTCCATCCTCTATCCTATACTCTATCCTATACTCTATTGTATCCTATCCTCAATCCTATCCTATCCTCCATCCTATATCATATACTCTATCCTATTCTCTATTCTATCCTATCCTCTATCCCATCCTATCCTCAATCCTATCCTATCCTATCCTCTATCCTATCCAATCCTCCATCCTATCCTCTATCCTATCATATCCTCTATCCTATCCTATCCTCCATCCTCTATCATATACTCTATCCTATTCTCTATTCTATCCTATCCTCTATCCCATCCTATCCTCAATCCTATCCTATCATATCCTCTATCCTATCCTATCCTCTATCCTATCCTATCATCCATCGCATCCTCTATCGTCTATCCTATCCTATCCTCTGTCATATCGTATCCTCTATCCTATCCTATCCTCTATCCTATAATATCCTATATCCTATCCTATCATCTATCCTATATCCTATCCTATTCTCTATCCAATCCTATACTCTATCCTATAATATCCTATATACTATCCTATTATCTATCCTATCTCCTACCCTATTCTCTATCCAAAGCTATACTCTATACTATCCTATCCTCTGTCATATCCTATGATCCATCCTATCCTATCCTTTATCCTATCTTATCCTCTATCCTATCGTATCCTCCATCCTCTATCCTATACTCTATCCTACCCTCTATTCTATCCTATCCACTATCCTATCCTATCCTCTATTCTATCCTATCCTCTATCCTATCCTATCACCAATCCTATCCTATCCTCTATCCTATCCTATCCTCCATCCTAGCCTATCCACTATCATATCGTATCCTCTATCCTATCCTATCCTCTATTATCTATCCTATCTATCTATCCCAATCCTATCCTATCCTCTATCCTATCCTATCCTCCATCCTCTATCCTATACTCTATCCTATACTCTATTGTATCCTATCCTCTATCCTGTCCTATCCTCTATCCTATCCTATCCTCAATCCTATCCCATCCGCTATAATATCCTATCCTCTATCCTATCCTATCCTCTTTCCTATCCTATTCTCTATCCTACCCTATCCTCTATCCTATCCTATCCTCTATCCTATCCTATCCTCTATCCTATCCTATCCTCTATCCTATCCTATCCTCTATCCTATCCTCTATCCTATCCTATCCTCTATCCTATCCTATCCTCTATCCTATCCTATCCTCTATCCTATCCTATCCTCTATCCTATCCTATCCTATATCCTATATCCTATCCTATCCTCTATCCTATCCTATCCTCTATCCTATCCTATCCTCAATCCTATCCTATCCTCCATCCTATATCATATACTCTATCCTATTCTCTATTCTATCCTATCCTCTATCCCATCCTATCCTCAATCCTATCCTATCCTATCCTCTATCCTATCCAATCCTCCATCCTATCCTCTATCCTATCATATCCTCTATCCTATCCTATCCTCCATCCTCTATCATATACTCTATCCTATTCTCTATTCTATCCTATCCTCTATCCCATCCTTTCCTCTATCCTATCCTATCCTCTATCCTACCCTATCCTCTATCCTATCCTCTATCCTATCCTATCCTCTATCCTATCCTATCCTCTATCCTATCATATCCTCTATCCTATCCTATCCTATATCCTATATCCTATCCTATCCTCTATCCTATCCTATCCTCTACCCTATCCTATCCTCTATCCTATCCTATCCTCTATCCTATCCTTTCCTCAATCCTATTATATCCTCTATCCTATTCTATCCTCTATCCTATCCTATCCTCTATCCTATCCTATCCTTTATCCTATCCTATCCTCTATTCTATCCTATCCTCTATCCTATACTAACCTCTATCCTATCCTATCCTCTATCCCATCCTATCCTATCCTCTATCCTATCCTATCCTCTATCCTACCCTATCCTCTATCCTATCCTATCCGCTATCCTATTCTATCCTCAATCCTATCCTATCCTCTATCCCATCCTATCCTCTATCCTATCCTATCCTCTATCCTACCCTATCCTCTATCCTATCCTATCCTCTATCCTATCCTCAATCCTCTCCTATCCTCTATCCTATCCTATCCTCTATCCTATCCTATCCTCCATCCTATCCTATCCTCAATCCTATCGTATTCAATATCCTATCCTATCCTCTATCCTATAATATCCCATATCCTATCCTATTCTCTATCCTATATCATATCCTATTCTCTATCCTATATCCTTTCCTATTCTGTATCCTATCCTATATCCTATACTATCCTACCCTCTATCCTATCCTATCCTGCATCCTCTATCCTATACTCTATCCTATCCTCTGTCCTATCCTATCCTCTATCCTATACTCTATCCTATCCTCTGTAATATCCTATTGTCTATCCTATCCTATCCTCTATGCTATCCTATCCTCTATGCTATCCTATCCTCAATCCTATCCTATCCTCTATCCTATCCTATCCTCTATCCTATCCTATCCTCTATCCTGTCCTATCCTCTATCCTATCCTATCCTCTATCCTATCCTATCCTCTATCGTATCCTGTCCTCTATCCTATCCAATCCTCTATGCTATCCTCTATCCTATCCTATCCTCAATCCTATCCCATCGTCAGTCCTATCCTATCCTCTATACTATCCTATCCTCTTTCCTATCCTATTCTCTATCCTATCCTATCCTCTATCCTATCCTATCCTCTATCGTATCCTGTCCTATACCCTATCCAATCCCCTATCCTATCCTGTATCCTTTCCTATCCTCTATCCTATCCTATCCTCTATCCTATCCTATCCTCTATCCTATCCTCAATCCTCTCCTATCCTCTATCCTATCCTATCCTCTATCCTATCCTATCCCCCATGCTATCCTCTATCCTATCCTATCCTCCATCCTATCCTATCCTCAATCCTATCGTATTCAATATCCTATCCTATCCTCTATCCTATCCTATCCTCAATCCTATCCCATCCTCAGTCCTATCCTATCCTCTATACTATCCTATCCTCTTTCCTATCCTACACTCTATCCTATCTTATCCTCTATCCTATCCTATCCTCCATCCTGTATCCTATACTGTATGATATCCTATCCTCTATCCTATCCTATCCTCTATCCTATCATATCCTCTATCCTACCCTATCCTATCATATCCTCTATCCTACCCTATCCTCTATCCTATCCTATCCTCTATCCTATCCTCAATCCTCTCCTATCCTCTATCCTATCCTATCCTCTATCCTATCCTATCCCCCATCCTATCCTCTATCCTATCCTATCCTCTATCCTATCCTATCCTCTATCCTATCGTATCCTCTATCGTATCCTGTCCTCTATCCTATCCAATCCTCTATCCTATCCTCTATCCTATCCTATCCTCAATCCTATCCCATCCGCAATAATATCCTATCCTCTATCCTATCCTATCCTCTTTCCTATCCTATTCTCTATCCTACCCTATCCTCTATCCTATCGTATCCTCTATCGTATCCTGTCCTCTATCCTATCCAATCCTCTATCCTATCCTCTATCCTATCCTATCCTCAATCCTATCCCATCCGCAATAATATCCTATCCTCTATCCTATCCTATCCTCTTTCCTATCCTATTCTCTATCCTACCCTATCCTCTATCCTATCCTATCCTCTATCGTATCCTGTCCTCTATCCTATCCAATCCCCTACCCTATTCTGTATCCTTTCCTATCCTCTATCCTATCCTATCCTCTATCCTATCCTCTATCCTATCCTATCATCTATCGTACCCTGTCCTATATCCTATCCAATCCTCTATCCTATCCTCTATCCTATCCTAACCTCTATCCTATCCTATCCTCTCTCCTATCCTATCCTCTATCCTATCCTATCCTCTATCCTATCCTATCCTATCCTCTATCCTATCCTATCCTCTATCCTATCCTATCTTCTATCCTATCCTATCCTCTATCGTATCCTGTCCTCTATCCTATCCAATCCTCTATCCTATCCTCTATCCTATCCTATCCTCAATCCTATCCCATCCTCAGTCCTATCCTATCCTCTATACTATCCTATCCTCTTTCCTATCCTACACTCTATCCTATCTTATCCTCTATCCTATCCTATCCTCCATCCTCTATCCTATACTGTATGATATCCTATCCTCTATCCTATCCTATCCTCTATCCTATCATATCCTCTATCCTACCCTATCCTCTATCCTATCCTATCCTCTATCCTATCCTATCCTATCCTCTATCCTATCCTATCCTCTATCCTATCCTATCTTCTATCCTATCCTATCCTCTATCGTATCCTGTCCTCTATCCTATCCAATCCTCTATCCTATCCTCTATCCTATCCTATCCTCAATCCTATCCCATCGTCAGTCCTATCCTATCCTCTATACTATCCTATCCTCTTTCCTATCCTATTCTCTATCCTATCCTATCCTCTATCCTATCCTATCCTCTATCGTATCCTGTCCTATTCCCTATCCAATCCCCTACCCTATCCTGTATCCTTTCCTATCCTCTATCCTATCCTATCCTCTATCCTATCCTATCCTCTATCCTATCCTACCCTCTTTCCACTCCTATCCTCTATCCTATCCTATCCTCTATCCGATCATCTATCCTATCATATCCTCTATCCTATCCTATCCTCTATCTTATCCTATCCTCTATCCTATCCTCTATCGTATCCTCAATCCTATCCTCTATCATATCCAATCCTCTATCGTATACTCTATCCTATCCTCTATCCTATCCTATCCTCTATCCTATCCTTTCCTCAATCCTATTATATCCTCTATCCTATCCTATCCTCTATCCCATCCTATCCTATCCTCTATCCTATCCTATCCTCTATCCTATCCTATCCTCTATCCTACCCTATCCTCTATCCTATTCTATCCTCTATCCTATCCTATCCTCTATCCCATCCTATCCTCCATCCTATCCTATCCTCTATCCTATCCTATCCTCTATCCTATCCTCTATCCTATCCTATCCTATACTCTATCCTATCCTATCCTCTATCCTATCCTCTATCCTATCCTATCCACTATCCTATCCTATCCTCTATCCTATCCTATCCTCTATCCTATCCTATCCTCTATCCTATCCTCTATCCTATCCTATCCTCTATCATATCCTATCCTCTATCCTATCCTATCCTCTATCCTATCCTATCCTCTATGCTATCCTCTATCCTATCCTATCCTCTATCCTATCCTATCCCCTTTCCTATCCTATCCTCTATCCTATCCTATCCTCTATCCTATTATATCCTCTATCCTATCCTATCCTCTACCTTATTCTATACTCTATCCGATCATCCATCCTATCATATCCTCTATCCTATCATATCCTCTATCCTATCCTATCCTCTATCTTATCCTATCCTCTATCCTATCCTCTATCGTATACTCTATCCTATCCTATCCTCTATCCTATCCTATCCTCTATCCTATCCTTTCCTCAATCCTATTATATCCTCTATCCTATCCTATCCTCTATCCCATCCTATCCTCTATCCTATCCTATCCTCTATCCTACCCTATCCTCTATCCTATTCTATCCTCTATCCTATCCTATCCTCTATCCCATCCTATCCTCTATCCTATCCTATCCTCTATCCTATCCTATCCTCTATCCTATCCTCTATCCTATCCTATCCACTATCCTATCCTATCCTCTATCCTATCCTATCTCCTCTATCCTATCCTATCCTCTATCCTATCCTCTATCCCTATCCTATCCTCTATCATATCCTATCCTCTATCCTATCCTCTATCCTCTATCCTATCCTATCCTCTATGCTATCCTCATATCCTATCCTATCCTCTATCCTATCCTATCCCCTTTCCTATCCTATCCTCTATCCTATCCTATCCTCTATCCTATTATATCCTCTATCCTATCCTATCCTCTACCTTATTCTATACTCTATCCGATCATCTATCCTATCATATCCTCTATCCTATCATATCCTCTATCCTATCCTATCCTCTATCTTATCCTATCCTCTATCCTATCCTCTATCGTATACTCTATCCTATCCTATCCTCTATCCTATCCTATCCTCTATCCTATCCTTTCCTCAATCCTATTATATCCTCTATCCTATCCTATCCTCTATCCCATCCTATCCTATCCTCTATCCTATCCTATCCTCTATCCTATCCTATCCTCTATCCTACCCTATCCTCTATCCTATTCTATCCTCTATCCTATCCTATCCTCTATCCCATCCTATCCTCTATCCTATCCTATCCTCTATCCTATCCTATCCTATCCTCTATCCTATCCTATCCTCTATCCTATCCTATCCTCTATCCTATCCTATCCTCTATCCTATCCTATCCTCTATCCTATTATATCCTTTATCCTATCCTATCCTCTATCCTATACTATCCTCTACCTTATCCTATCCTCTATCCTATCCAATTACCTATCCTATCCTCTATTATATCCTTTCCTCTATCCTATCCTATCCTCTATCCTATCCTATCCTCTATCCTATCCTATCCTCTATCCGATCCTATCCTCTATCCTATCCTATCCTCTATCCTATCATCTATCCTATCCTATCCTCTATCCTATTCTATCCTCTATCCTATCCTATCCTCTATCCTATCCTATCCTCTATCCTATCCTATCCTATCCTCTATCCTATCCTATCCTCTATCCTATCCTACCCTCTTTCCAATCCTATCCTCTATCCTATCCTATCCTCTATCCGATCATCTATCCTATCATATCCTCTATCCTATCCTATCCTCTATCTTATCCTATCCTCTATCCTATCCTCTATCGTATCCTCAATCCTTTCCTCTATCATATCCAATCCTCTATCGTATACTCTATCCTATCCTATCCTCTATCCTATCCTATCCTCTATCCTATCCTTTCCTCAATCCTATTATATCCTCTATCCTATCCTATCCTCTATCCCATCCTATCCTATCCTCTATCCTATCCTATCCTCTATCCTATCCTATCCTCTATCCTATCCTATCCTCTATCCCATCCTATCCTATCCTCTATCCTATTCTATCCTCTATCCTATCCTATCCTCTATCCCATCCTATCCTCTATCCTAGTCCTCTATCCTATCCTATCCTCTATCCTATCCTCTATCCTATCCTATCCTGTATCCTATCCTATCCTCTATCCTATCCTATCCTCTATCCTATCCTACCCTCTTTCCAATCCTATCCTCTATCCGATCATCTATCCTATCATATCCTCTATCCTATCCTATCCTTTATCCTATCCTATCCTCTATCCTATCCTATCCTCTATCCTATCCTCTATCCTATCCTCTATCCTATCCTCAATCCTATCCTCTATCCTATCCTATCCTCTATCCTATCCTCTATCGTATCCTCAATCCTTTCCTCTATCATATACTATCCTCTATCCTATCCTATCCTCTATCCTATCCTATCCTCTATCCTATTCTATCCTCTATCCTATCCTATCCTCTATCCTATCCTATCTTCTATCCGATCCTCTATCCTATCCTATCCTCTATCCTATCCTATCCTCTATCCTATCCTTTCCTCAATCCTATTATATCCTCTATCCTATCCTATCCTCTATCCCATCCTATCCTATCCTCTATCCTATCCTATCCTCTATCCTATCCTATCCTCTATCCTAACCTATCCTCTATCCTATTCTATCCTCTATCCTATCCTATCCTCTATCCCATCCTATCCTCTATCCTATCCTCTATCCTATCCTCTATCCTATCCTATCCTGTATCCTATCCTATCCTGTATCCTATCCTATCCTCTATCCCATCCTATCCTCTATCCTATCCTATCCTCTATCTATCCTATCCTCTATCCTATCCTCTATCCTATCCTCTATCCTATCCTATCCTGTATCCTATCCTATCCTCTATCCTATCCTATCCTCTAGCCTATCCTATCCTCTATCCTATCCTCTCCTCTATCCTATCCTATCCTCTATCCTATCCTATCCTCTATCCTATCCTATCCTCTATCCTATCCTATCCTCTATCCTATCCTATCCTCTATCCTATCCTATCCTCTATCCTAACCTATCCTCTATCCTATTCTATCCTCTATCCTATCCTATCCTCTATCCCATCCTATCCTCTATCCTATCCTCTATCCTATCCTATCCTCTATCCTATCCTCTATCCTATCCTCTATCCTATCCTATCCTGTATCCTATCCTATCCTCTATCCTATCCTATCCTCTATCCTATCCTATCCTCTATCCTATCCTCTATCCTATCCTATCCTCTATCCTATCCTATCCTCTATCCTATCCTATCCCCTTTCCTATCCTATCCTCTATCCTACCCTATCCTCTATCCTATTCTATCCTCTATCCTATCCTATCCTCTATCCTATCCTATCCTCTATCCTATCCTATCCTATCCTCTATCCTATCCTATCCTCTATCCTATCCTACCCTCTTTCCAATCCTATCCTCTATCCTATCCTATCCTCTATCCGATCATCTATCCTATCATATCCTCTATCCTATCCTATCCTCTATCTTATCCTATCCTCTATCCTATCCTCTATCGTATCCTCAATCCTATCCTCTATCATATCCAATCCTCTATCGTATACTCTATCCTATCCTATCCTCTATCCTATCCTATCCTATCCTCTATCCTATCCTTTCCTCAATCCTATTATATCCTCTATCCTATCCTATCCTCTATCCCATCCTATCCTATCCTCTATCCTATCCTATCCTCTATCCTATCCTATCCTCTATCCTAACCTATCCTCTATCCTATTCTATCCTCTATCCTATCCTATCCTCTATCCCATCCTATCCTCTATCCTATCCTCTATCCTATCCTATCCTCTATCCTATCCTCTATCCTATCCTATCCTGTATCCTATCCTATCCTCTATCCTATCCTATCCTCTATCCTATCCCTATCCTCTATCCTATCCTCTATCCTATCCTATCCTCTATCGTATCCTATCCTCTATCTATCCTATCCCCTTTCTATCCTATCCTCTATCCTACCCTATCCTTTATCCTATTCTATCCTCTATCCTATCCTATCCTCTATCCCATCCTATCCTCTATCCTATCCTATCCTCTATCCTATCCTATCCTCTATCCTATCATCTATCCTATCCTATCCTGTATCCTATCCTATCCTCTATCCTATCCTATCCTCTATCCTATCCTATCCTCTGTCCTATCCTATCCTCTATCCTATCCTATCTCTATCCTATCCTATCCTCTATCCTATCCTCTATCCTATCCTATCCTCTATCCTATAATCTATCCTATCCTATCCTCTATCCTATCCTATCCTCTATCCTATCCTATCCTCTATCCTATCCTATCCTCTATCCTATTCTATCCTCTATCCTATCCTATCCTTTATCCTATCCTATCCTCTATCCTATCCTATCCTCTATCCTATACTATCCTCTACCTTATCCTATCCGCTATCCTATCCAATTACCTATCCTATCCTCTATTATATCCTTTCCTCTATCCTATCCTATCCTCTATCCGATCCTCTATCCTATCCAATCCTCTATCCTATCCTGTATCCTATCCTCTATCCTATCCTCTATCCTATCCTCTATCCTATCCTCTATCCTATCCTATCCTCAATCCTATCCTATCCTCTATTCTATCCTATCCTCTATCATATACTATCCTCTATCCTATCCTATCCTCTATCCTATCCTATCTTCTATCCGATCCACTATCCTATCCTATCCTCTATCCTATTCTATCCTCTATCCTATCCTATCCTATCCTCTATCCTATCCCATCCTCTATCCTATCCTATCCACTATCCTATCCTATCCTCTATCCTATCCTATCCTCTATCCTATCCTATCCTCTATCCTATCCTATCTTCTATCCGATCCTCTATCCTATCCTATCCTCTATCCTATCCTATCCTCTATCCGATCATCTATCCTATCATATCCTCTATCCTATCCTATCCTCTATCTTATCCTATCCTCTATCCTATCCTCTATCGTATCCTCAATCCTATCCTCTATCATATCCAATCCTCTATCGTATACTCTATCCTATCCTATCCTCTATCCTATCCTATCCTCTATCCTATCCTATCCTCTATCCTATCCTATCCTCTATCCTATCCTATCCTATCCCTTAATATCCTATCCTCTATCCTACCCTATCATCTATCCTATTCTATCCTCTATCCTATCCTATCCTCTTATCCTATCCTCTATCCTATCCTATCCTCTATCCTATCCTATCCTCTATCCTATCCTCTATCCTATCCTATCCTGTATCCTATCCTATCCTCTATCCTATCCTATCCTCTATCCTATCCTATCCTCTATCCTATCCTATCCTCTATCCTATCCTATCCTCTATCCTATCCTATCCTCTATCCTATCATATCCTCTATCCTATCCTATCCTCTATCCTATCCTCTATCCTATCTCTATCCTCTATCCGATCATCTATCCTATCATATCCTCTATCCTATCCTATCCTCTATCTTATCCTATCCTCTATCCTATCCTTTCCTCAATCCCTATTATATCCTCTATCCTATCTATCCTCTATCCTATCCTATCCTATCCTCTATCCTATCCTATCCTCTATCCTATCCTATCCACTATCCTATCCTATCCTCTATCCTATCCTATCCTCTATCCTATCCTATCCTCTATCCCATCCTATCCTCTATCCTATCCTCTATCCTATCCTATCCTCTATCCTATCCCTCTATCGTATCCTCAATCTATCCTCTATCATATACTATCCTCTATCCTATCCTATCCTCTATCCTATCCTATCCTCTATCCTATTCTATCCTCTATCCTATCCTATCCTCTATCCTTATCCTATCTATCTATCCGATCCTCTATCCTATCCTATCCTCTATCCTATCCTATCCTCTATCCTATTCTATCCTCTATCCTATCCTATCCTCTATCCTATCCTATCCTCTATCCTATCCTATCCTATCCTCTATCCTATCCTATCCTCTATCCTATCCTACCCTCTTTCCAATCCTATCCTCTATCCTATCCTATCCTCTATCCGATCATCTATCCCTATCATATCCTCTATCCTATCCTATCCTCTATCTTATCCTATCCTCTATCCTATCCTCTATCGTATCCTCAATCCTATCCTCTATCATATCCAATCCTCTATCCTATCCTCTATCCTATCCTATCCTCTATCCTATTCTATCCTCTATCCTATCCTATCCTCTATCCTATCCTATCCTCTATCCTATCCTATCCTATCCTCTATCCTATCCTATCCTCTATCCTATCCTATCCTCTATCCTATCCTATCCTCTATCCTAACCTATCCTCTATCCTATTCTATCCTCTATCCTATCCTATCCTCTATCCCATCCTATCATCTATCCTATCCTCCATCCTATCCTATCCTCTATCCTATCCTCTATCCTATCCTATCCTGTATCCTATCCTATCCTCTAACCTATCCTACCCTCTATCCTATCCTATCCTCTATCCTATCCTCTATCCTATCCTATCCTCTATCCTATCCTATCCTCTATTCCTATCCTATCCCCTTTCCTATTCCTATCCTCTATCCTACCCTATCCTCTATCCTATTCTATCCTCTATCCTATCCTATCCTCTATCCCATCCTATCCTCTATCCTATCCTATCCTCTCTCCTATCCTATCCTCTACCTATCATCTATCCTATCCTATCCTGTATCCTATCCTATCCTCTATCCTATCCTATCCTCTATCCTATCCTATCCTCTATCCTATCCTATCCTCTATCCTATCCTATCCTCTATCCTATCCTATCCTCTATCTATCCTATCCTCTATCCTATCCTATCCTCTATCCTATCCTATCCTCTATCCTATCCTATCCTCTATCCTATCCTTTCCTCAATCCTATTATATCCTCTATCCTATCCTATCCTCTATCCCATCCTATCCTATCCTCTATCCTATCCTATCCTCTATCCTAACCTATCCTCTATCCTATTCTATCCTCTATCCTATCCTATCCTCTATCCCATCCTATCCTCTATCCTATCCTCTATCCTATCCTATCCTCTATCCTATCCTCTATCCTATCCTATCCTGTATCCTATCCTATCCTCTATCCTATCCTATCCTCTATCCTATCCTATCCTCTATCCTATCCTCTATCCTATCCTATCCTCTATCCTATCCTATCCTCTATCCTATCCTATCCCCTTTCCTATCCTATCCTCTATCCTACCCTATCCTCTATCCTATTCTATCCTCTATCCTATCCTATCCTCTATCCCATCCTATCCTCTATCCTATCCTATCCTCTATCCTATCCTATCCTCTATCCTATCCTCTATCCTATCCTATCCTGTATCCTATCCTATCCTCTATCCTATCCTATCCTCTATCCTATTCTATCCTCTATCCTATCCTATCCTCTATCCTATCCTATCCTCTATCCTATCCTATCCTATCCTCTATCCTATCCTATCCTCTATCCTATCCTTTCCTCAATCCTATTATATCCTCTATCCTATCCTATCCTCTATCCCATCCTATCCTATCCTCTATCCTATCCTATCCTCTATCCTATCCTATCCTCTATCCTAACCTATCCTCTATCCTATTCTATCCTCCTATCCTATCCTATCCTCTATCCCATCCTATCCTCTATCCTATCCTCTATCCTATCCCTCTCCTCTATCCTATCCCTGTATCCTATCCTATCCTGTATCCTATCCTATCCTCTAACCTATCCTATCCTCTATCCTATCCTATCCTCTATCCTATCCTCTATCGTATACTCTATCCTATCCTATCCTCTATCCTATCCTATCCTCTATCCTATCCTTTCCTCAATCCTATTATATCCTCTATCCTATCCTATCCTCTATCCCATCCTATCCTCTATCCTATCCTATCCTCTATCCTACCCTATCCTCTATCCTATTCTATCCTCTATCCTATCCTATCCTCTATCCCATCCTATCCTCTATCCTATCCTATCCTCTATCCTATCCTATCCTCTATCCTATCCTCTATCCTATCCTATCATGTATCCTACCCTATCCTCTATCCTATCCTATACTCTATCCTATCCTATCCTCTATCCTATCCTCTATCCTATCCTATCCACTAGCCTATCCTATCCTCTATCCTATCCTATCCTCTATCCTATCCTATCCTCTATCCTATCCTCTATCCTATCCTATCCTCTATCATATCCTATCCTCTATCCTATCCTATCCTCTATCCTATCCTATCCTCTATGCTATCCTCTATCCTATCCTATCCTCTATCCTATCCTATCCCTTTCCTATCCTATCCTCTATCCTATCCTATCCTCTATCCTATTATATCCTCTATCCTATCCTATCCTCTACCTTATTCTATACTCTATCCGATCATCTATCCTATCATATCCTCTATCCTATCATATCCTCTATCCTATCCTATCCTCTATCTTATCCTATCCTCTATCCTATCCTCTATCGTATACTCTATCCTATCCTATCCTCTATCCTATCCTATCCTCTATCCTATCCTTTCTCAATCCTATTATATCCTCTATCCTATCCTATCCTCTATCCCATCCTATCCTATCCTCTATCCTATCCTATCCTCTATCCTATCCTATCCTCTATCTACCCTATCCTCTATCCTATTCTATCCTCTATCCTATCCTATCCTCTATCCCATCCTATCCTCTATCCTATCCTAACCTCTATCCTATCCTATCCTATCCTCTATCCTATCCTATCCTCTATCCTATCCTATCCTCTATCCATCCTATCCTCTATCCTATCCTATCCTCTATCCTATTATATCCTTTATCCTATCCTATCCTCTATCCTATACTATCCTCTACTTATCCTATCCTCTATCCTATCCAATTACCTATCCTATCCTCTATTATATCCTTTCCTCTATCCTATCCTATCCTCTATCCTATCCTATCCTCTATCCTATCCTATCCTCTATCCTATCCTATCCTCTATCATATCCTATCCTCTATTCTATCATCTATCCTATCCTATCCTCTATCCTATTCTATCCTCTATCCTACCTATCCTCTATCCTATCCTATCCTCTATCCTATCCTATCCTATCCTCTATCCTATCCTATCCTCTATCCTATCCTACCCTCTTCCAATCCTATCCTCTATCCTATCCTATCCTCTATCCGATCATCTATCCTATCATATCCTCTATCCTATCCTATCCTCTATCTTATCCTATCCTCTATCCTATCCTCTATCGTATCCTCAATCCTTTCCTCTATCATATCCAATCCTCTATCGTATACTCTATCCTATCCTATCCTCTATCCTATCCTATCCTCTATCCTATCCTTTCCTCAATCCTATTATATCCTCTATCCTATCCTATCCTCTATCCCATCCTATCCTATCCTCTATCCTATCCTATCCTCTATCCTATCCTATCCTCTATCCTAACCTATCCTCTATCCTATTCTATCCTCTATCCTATCCTATCCTCTATCCCATCCTATCCTCTATCCTATCCTCTATCCTATCCTATCCTCTATCCTATCCTCTATCCTATCCTATCCTGTATCCTATCCTATCCTCTATCCTATCCTATCCTCTATCCTATCCTACCCTCTTTCCAATCCTATCCTCTATCCGATCATCTATTCCTATCATATCCTCTATCCTATCCTATCCTTTATCCTATCCTATCCTCTATCCTATCCTATCCTCTATCCTATCCTCTATCCTATCCTCTATCCTATCCTCAATCCTATCCTCTATCCTATCCTATCCTCTATCCTATCCTCTATCGTATCCTCAATCCTTTCCTCTATCATATACTATCCTCTATCCTATCCTATCCTCTATCCTATCCTATCCTCTATCCTATTCTATCCTCTATCCTATCCTATCCTCTATCCTACTC